>NW_017674348.1:98046-100084 GCF_001879085.1 Nicotiana attenuata
CGAAATCAAAGGTTAGGGCACAAGTTCTTACCTCTTAGGATGGAGCTTAGTAACTTTACTTGATAATCTTCAAAGATTTGGGTAGTGACTTGGTGAGGATCACTTTCTCCCTCTAGAACTCTTTCTCTCACTCTAAATGTAGTAAAACCTATTTCTGTCCACCTGTTAAATTTGTGAACCTATTTCTTTTCACTTGCGTCAAATCTCAACCAGTAGGTGATGTAGTTAAATCCGCAATTGCCGATCATAATGACCGTTCTGGTTATATTGACACATCTGACTAAATTTAGTTGTGATACTCACTCATTAACTTTTAAACTAAGAAAGAGATATACACAAACTGGAACGTGGGTATATAAAGATCTCGATATTGGGTGTTATGGGTTTTGACATAGTACCATTAATCACGTACTAGACAATATTTGTTTAGTAATATCTTATGTGAGATCGATATTACTAAACAAATACAATCCTTTTTATATTATATAAAATAAACTTTTATATTCTATAACAATCTTCCTATAATTTCACTATACCCCGTCACTATAACTTAATATCATATGAAGAGATTTATTTGAGATTGGTACATATGAGTGTTATGTAAAGGAATAAAAGGTCTAGGATTTATTAAGTTCAATTGTGATTCACCCAATTAATTTATCCTTGACTGGTTTAATAATTATTTGCTAAAATAATTTGGCGTCGTCTGTGGGGATCGAACCCACGACCACGTGGTTAATTATATCCGATTATATAACTGTACTGCTACTACTAGTATTTGCTAAAACAGTACTGCTACTACTAGTATCCGATTATATTTTTTTAGCCGATGGTCTATCAGAAACAGTCTATCTATCTTCTCAAGGTATAAGTAAGATTTTCGTACATACTATCCTCACCTGACCTCACTTGTAGAATTATATTGGGTATATTATTATTATTGTTATTATTGTATTTGGTATCCGAGTTGAGGTTTGACTAAATTCGAGTTCGCGCCGATTCCATGTTGGGGGTAAGCTGGATGCTCGCCAAAAAGCCCCCACATTAGGGGTAAAGCAATTCAAAATAAAAAAGGCGATCAAATACTCAAGGCTTGAATCTGAAATCTCTTATTAACAATAGATGGCTACTTACAGTTCCGCTACAATCCTTATTGTGATAAGATATAATTGTTCTGAATTTACATTCTAATCGTTGTATGCAAAACATGGGGCAACCCACCTACGGGTTAGAGATTAAAATTAGCCCTTTTGCATTTTTATAAAAGAATTAATTAAAAAGAATAAAGGGAAGAGAAATAGGTTGGCCAGTTAATAGTCAAGCATTGGGCAAATTTTAATTCCAGCCCAAACAAACCCCTGAACCAAACCCGTTTCAACCCAGCCCAGATCACCCCGACCCGGTCCAGTCCCTTTAAAAGCCAAACGACGCCGTTTAGGGACACAATCAATCCTGACCGTCTAGGTTTCTTAATCTAACGGTCAGGAACTGATGGATCAATAATACATAACTGTCTAAATGGCCCCCTACCCCCCCCCCCCCTTTCCGTCGTCTCTCACACCCCACTACACAAACCCGAAATTCCGCCGTTCCCCGCCGTAAACCGCCGGCCGGAAATCGCCTCCGCCGGCGGCGATTGTCCAAATCCCCCAAAATTTACACCCCAGCCTCCTCTCATCCCCCTCATTACGGATCTAAACCCCTTTTCCCTCAAATCCTACCCAAACGACTCGAATCCTTGAAACCCTAGCGTCGCCTCCGCCGTGTCCGGCGGCGCCACCACCAATCAACACCAAATTTACACCCCTTGACCACCATAACCCCCTCTTCCCAAATCCCAAACCAATTTCCTTCAAACCTAGCGAGAATTGTTCGAATCCTAGATCTAGGGTTCAGATTTGGGGTCTCAAGGAATTTCAGCCTGCTTGGATGTTTCCCAGTGATCGTTTGATCCTCTCATAATGTTGTATGCTTATTTTTGGCAAAGAATAGGCAAGTAACATCATTTGGGGATCAAGTTCAAAAGACAGTCAAGATT
>NW_017674349.1:0-4068 GCF_001879085.1 Nicotiana attenuata
TAGGGACGTCGTATCATACATATTCTAAAACTAAACAAAACTACCAAACTACACTGTTAAGAAACTAACTATAGCAGCAACCAAAACGAACATATCATCTATGTATCACACTATGTATCATATGTGTATCATATCTATATCATATGTGTATCATGTGTGTATCATGCCTGCATCTGCAAGAGACAATGTATCACAAACTACCGTATATTTTTCATATCTATAATTCACAACACAAAATCAAGGGAGAAAACACCAAAATAAACTAAATTGCAACACTCCAATATCGCACTAAAACTCATTAAACCTGTATAACAGAGCAAACATTTCATTTGCCATACAATTCTTAAAAGTATTCATAAAATTCAAACACAAACAAATCTGATCTGTCTTACAACAATGACAACATAACAGAACACAATACAAGACGAAATTATAGAGTTCATCCTACAACAATGACAAAAGTAACTAGTTCTTCTGCTTCCGCGACTTATTCTGTCGACCAATAATCCCATCATCACTTTACGCGTTCAGTTCCATCTTCTGTCTAGCATTGTCACGACCCGTAATTCCCACCAACGAGACCGTGATGGCGCCTAACATCACACTCGCTAGACAAGCCAATGTTATAGTTTCACTGACCATTTTCTTTTACATTTCATTATAAAACTTTACAAGCTAGAACAGGTAGAATAAATGCGGAATAAGGTAAATAACCTTTTATCCATATAACTNNTATTCACAAAATGATAATTTTTTGGGAATATTTATTGAATTTTGTAGTATTAAAATAGATAATAAATTGGTTTAAAAAATCTTTAAAAATTTCGAAAAATACCAAAACACTTGGGCATGCTCATATATGCATATATATATATATATATATATATATATATATATATGTTATTTTGAAAGTATTTATGCATATTAAAATACATAGGGAAAAATTGGGTATCAACAACTACCCTTCTTTACCCGGGAAGGATGAAAGAGTTTTCCGGTAATGAAATGATGGCCAATTTTGACCGGCGGGATGCTTTGGAATCATTGCAAGAACGGACACGGGGTGCCGAAGCGGCTATGGTGAGCGGTTAAAGCTCGGGACAGTTGAAGGAACTGGAGCGAGATCGCTCCTACTAGGATAGTGGTTGCTTACTGGTTACCTGCGGATAAAAGATGCTACAAATATGTATTTGCGAAAATTTAAACATGATGCAAATTCCCTTTGGACCATGAAGGTTGTCTTCGGACGGTTATAGATGACGTCCTGGGCCATGAATTATTTAGTGAGGCATTCGCAGGCCATGAAATGATGTTCTCGAGCCATGAAGATGGTGCCTCCGAACCATGACGCCTTTGAATAATGATATGCAAATTTGAGATATCCTCAGGCCATGGCATGGTATCTTCCGGCTATGAGGATGATGCCTTTGGACTATGATGCCTTTGGATAGGCTGGCGATATTACAGCCCATGATATGCAATAGTCATGATGTTATCAAGATAATGCTTAGTTTTGTGAAATGGAGGGCAGAGCTTAGCCCTGATTGAAAAGCGAATAAAGAGTACTTAAAAATAGAGCAATATTCGTGCAAAGAGGGACATTGCTTAGTCCCATGCACATGGGGAGGCGAATGTAACGACCCGGATTTCCCCACCCTCGGGGGTCATGATGGCGCCTACTCGTAGAAGCTAGGCAAGCCACAAATCATAAACTCCTGCCCACTTTATTTTAAATCCTTTTATCAATCATAACAACAAGCGTTAAATATTTAAATGACAGCGGAATATGAAATTAAAGCGGAAGACTTAAGTAAAATAAGTTGAACAATAATGCGGAATTCAACATGTGCCTCTACCCAAGAACTGGTGTCACGACATCCACGGACTACTAAGAGTACTAAATACAATCGTTTGAAAGAAATATAACACTATTTGTCTCGAAAACATGAGATAACAGAATGAAGTATAAGATAGAGGAGACGTCGGGCCTGCGGAGCGTGCAAGGCCACCTCGGAGTCTCGGTGGACTGAAGGCTGGCTCCCGAGCTACTGCTGCTGTCCGGGACCTGGATCTGTGCAAAAGAGCACAGAGTGTAGTATCAGCACAACCGACCCCATGTGCTGGTAAGTGCCTAGCCTAACCTCGGCGAAGTAGTGACGAGGCTAGGACCAGACCACCAAATAAACCTGTGCAGTTATATAATATACAGCGGAAAGTAAAGCAGAAATAAACAAATAAAGATGGGAGGGGGAAACATGCTTCGGGGAGATAACATATAAAAACAGAATATCAAGAGAACAATAAAGGAATAAAAATCCAACCACTAACAAGAACAAGAACAAAACAAAGGTAGATCTCACTGTCAGTACACATCTCATTGCAGGCGTGGAACCCGATCCCATTTCCTGTATCTCGTGGCAGGCGTGCCACCCGCTCCCATTTCCTTATATCTCGTGGTAGGCGTACCACCCACTCCCATTTCATTATATCTCGTGGTAGGCGTACCACCCGCTCCCATTTCATTATATTTTATGGTAGGCGTACCACCCGCTCCCATTTCATTATATCTTGTGGTAGGCGTACCACCCACTCCCATTTCATTATATCTTGTGGTAGGCGTACCACCCGCTCCCATTTAATTATTGTCACGACCCCATTCCCGGTCGTGATGGCGCCCAACACAATGCTAGGCAAGCCCGACCATTTCAACACTCTCAACCCAAATACGAAACTCGTTACCATTTAATAGAGTTAAATTATCAGTTAAACATGATTCCATTCCGTGATAATAGATAAAAACAGTGTGAAAAACCATAACAAGTACCAATACAACTCCCAACAGACCTGGTGTCACGAGTCTAGAGCCTCTAAATACAGCTGAGTAGCAAATTTATACATACGAGTGTCTAGGATGCGGAAAACAAAAGGATAAGGGGAGAAATCGGGTCCTGCGGATGCCAGGCAGCTACCTCGATAACTCCGGTGACAATCTGGATAACAGCAAACAACTCTACTATGCCTCCGGGATACCTGTATCTGCACACATGGTGCAGGGAGTAAAGTGAGTACTCCGACTCAGTGAGTAACAGAAATAAATAACGACTGAAGATAAGAAAAACTCGTAGAAAACACTACATAGTTCTATATCAAAAGCAAATGCAGTAAACAGCAGCTAAGTGAGGAAAACAGGTGAATATCCCTCAAACCAGTACACAACTCACTTACTCCTCTCAAAGTCCGGTAATTTACTTACACTGCTGCGGCGTGCAGCCCGATCCGTATAGTATACTGCTGCGGCGTGCAGCCCGATCCATATATATATATATATATATACACACACACACACACATATATATACATATATATATACATATATATATACTGTTGCGGCGTGCAGCCCGATCCAATAATAATAGTCGACTGCGCTCACTGGGGGTGTGCAGACTCCGGAGGGGCTCCTACAGCCCAAGCGCTATACTACTGCGGCGTGCAGTCCGATCCGTATAATATACTGCTGCGGCGTGCAGCCCGATCCATATAAATATATACACTGCTGCAGCGTGCAGCCCGATCCAATACATATAAAATACCCTCACAATGGGGTTCTCAACCCCTCTCAGTCAATATAAACTTAGCCCCTCGGGCATACTAAGATAGGATAGGGACTCCAGCCCACATGTTACTCTCATTTTTTTGGTTTAGCTACTTAGAGCCAGTTCGTATTTTATTAAACAGTTAGAAACATGACTGAGGGTATGATTTTTAACAAGTAAAGTGAGGTTAATCAGTACAAATGCCCCTAAGGGTTCTACAGGTCGGCACAAGGCCCCAAACATGGCAACTAGCCCAAACTATAATTATAGTAATTAAGTCTCAGTCAAAATACAATAGAATCAGCAATCGGGATGGACCAAGTCCAAATCCCCAGCAGTAATAGACCCCACGCTCATCATGCGGCGTGTGTCTCACCTCAACATAGCACTACGTTGTGCAAATCCGGGGTTTCAAACCCTCAGAACATCATTTATAACCATTACTCACCTCAAGCTGGCCAAAGTCCTAGCTCAC
>NW_017674349.1:7245-46599 GCF_001879085.1 Nicotiana attenuata
ATGGGGCACAGCCGGTGCCTGAGCAGGTACTGCTGGAACCTGATCCGGAACTGGGGCAGCTGGTGGATCAATAGGTGCTGCCCTTGCTGCTCTACCTCGGCCACGACCGCGTCCACGGCCTCTGGTGGCCTCGGTAGGTGGCACTGGTGGTCGTCCGCCACGTCCGGTTGCTCGTGTCCTCACCATCTGTGAGAGAATAGAATAAGGAGAAGTTTAGTATTCGGATCAACAAGTTCGCACGACAAGAATTTCAAGAATGTGGAATTTTCCTAAAGGTTCTGAAGCCTCTCGAGGATAAGTACAGACGTCTCCGTACCGATCCGCGAGACTCTACTAAACCGGCTCATGACTCGCGAGACCTAGTAACCTAGGCTCTGATACCAACTTGTCGCGACCCCAATCCCGGTCGTGATGGCGCCCAACACAATGCTAGGCAAGCCCGACCATTTCAACGCTCTCAACCCAAATACGAAACTCGTTACCATTTAATAGAGTTAAATTATCAGTTAAACATGATTCCATTCCGTGATAATAGATAAAAACAGTGCGGAAAACAATAACAAGTACCAATACAACTCCCAACAGACCTGGTGTCACGAGTCTAGAGCCTCTAAATACAGCTGAGTAGCAAATTTATACATACGAGAGTCTAGGATGCGGAAAACAAAAGGATAAGGGGAGAAATCGGGTCCTGCGGACGCCAGGTAGCTACCTCGATAACTCCGGTGACAATCTAGAGAACAGCAAACAACTCTACTAAGCCTCCGGGATACCTGTATCCGCACACATGGTGCAGGGAGTAAAGTGAGTACTCCGACTCAGTGAGTAACAGAAATAAATAACGACCAAAGATAAGAAAAGCTCGTAAAAAACAATACACAGTTCTATATCAAAAGCAAATGCAATAAACAGCAGCTAAGTGAGGAAAACAGGTGAATATCCCTCAAACCAGTACACAACTCACTTACTCCTTTCAAAGTTCGGTAATTTACTTACACTGCTGCGGCGTGCAGCCCGATCCGTACAGTATACTGCTGCGGGGTGCAGCCCGATCCATATATGTATGTATGTATATGTATATATATATATATATATATATATATATATATATATATATATATATATATATACTGCTGCGGCGTGCAGCCCGATCCAATAATAATATATACTGCTGCGGCATGCAGCCCGTTCCAATAATAATAGTCGACTGCGCTCACTGGGGGTGTGCAGACTCCGGAGGGGCTCCTACAGCCCAAGCGCTATAATACTGCGGCGTGCAGTCCGATCCATATATATATATATATATATATATATATATATATCACTGCGGCGTACAGTCCGATCCGTATAATATACATATATATCACTGCGGCGTGTAGTCCGATCCGTATAATATACTANTGTATATACTACTGCGGCGTGCAACCCGATCCGGTATATATCAAATACCCTCACTATGGGGTCCTTGACCCCTCTCAGTCAATATAGACTTGGCCACTCGGGCTCACTCAGCTAAGACAGGGTTTCCAACCCCAGGTATTTCTCATTTGGACTGCCAATTTCTAAAACCGGTTCGTATTATGCTTAACAGTTAAGAACATGACTGAGAGTATGATTTCAACAAGTGAAGTGAGGTCGACTAGGACAACATACCCCCTAAGGGTTCTACAGGTCGGCACAAGGCCCCAAACATGGCAACTAGCCCAAAATATACTAATATTAATTAAGTCTCCGTCAAAAAATACAGTAGAGTCATCAATCGGGAAGGACCGAGTCCGAATCCCCAGCAGTAACTAACACCACGCTCATCATACGGCGCGTGTCTCATCTCAACATAGCACCACGTAGTGCAATTCCGGGGTTTCAAACCCTTTGAACATCATTTATATCCATTACTCACCTCAAGCGGGCCGAAATCCTAGCTCGCCTTGCGCTTCCTCGCAAATCAACCTCCTTGTGTGTAGAATCTGGTCAAAACCAAAAGGAATACATCACAATAGGCTAAGGGAACATAACCCAATCGAAAAGACTCGAAAATTATCAAAAATTACGAAGTTGGCAAAACCCGAGACCCGGGCCCACTTCTCAAAAAATTACGAAATTCACATCACCGGATTCCTCGTCTCGCCACGAGTTCATACATATCAAATTTACCAAAATCGGAGTTCAAATGCCCCCTCAAATCCAAAATTTTTATTTCAAAAGTCAAGCCCTAGTTCTTCCAATTTTTACCCAAATTTCCATGGATTTACAGGTTGATTCTTCAATAAAATGATGTTTCTAGGCCATAGAACTCACCTCCAATCAATACCCGTCGAAACCCTCTTCAATTCCTACCAAAAAGCTCTCAAGGTGTTCTACAATGGAGGAAAATGGACCAAGCTTTGCGGATGATATGATTTAAAAACCCTTCTGCCCAGGTGCAATTTACCCTACGCGAACGCGGTCAACACCCGCGCGTTCGCGATGACCAGAAATTGTTGACCAAAATTTAACTCTCGCGAATGCGGCTCCCAGCACGCGAACGCGAACCATCAGAAACTCTACCTACGCGAACGCGTGCCCTATGACGCGAACGCATTGAACAACTTCACAAGGCCATGATTTCCTCCTACGCAAACGCGTTACCTCCAACGCGAACGTGATGCTTTGCCTTTCATAACTTCGCGAACGCGGCCTTCTTCCATGCGAATGCGAAGATCAAACTTCCAAGCCTCCAATTTCCTATACGCGTTCGTGACATCACCCACGCGAACGCGAAGGGTAAATCTCTGCAACACCAACAGCTGAAAATCTGCTACTTTTGAAGTCCAAAAATGGTCCGATTGACCACCCGAAACCACCCCGAGGCCCCCGGGACCTCAACCAAAAGCACCAACACATCCTAAAACATTATTCAAACTTGTTCCAATCTTCAAAACACATCAAACAATGCTAACAGCATTAAATCACATCGGATTCAAGCCTAAGTTTCTTCAAAACTTCCGAATTACGCATTTGATCAAAAACCCGAAAAAAACACCTCCGAATGACCTAAAATTTTGCACACACATCCAAAATCACCTAACGGAACTACTGCAACTCCCGGAATTCCATTCCGACCTGCGGATCAAAATCTCACTTATCAACCGGAATTCACCAAAATACTAACTTCGCCAATTCAAGCCTAATTCTACACCGGACCTCCAAAACCAATTCCGATCGCACTCCTAAGTCACAAATCATCCCCCGAAGCTAACCGAATCATCGGAAATCACATCCGAGCCCTCTAACTAAATAGTCAACCTCCGGTTGACTTTTCCAAAACATGCTTTCCTTAAAGAGACTAAGTGTCTCATTTCCAACTAAAACCAATCCAATTCGACTCGATCACCTCTAATACCGATAATGAAGCATAGAGAAACTTAAAATGAGGGAAACGGGGCGGTAACTCACGTGACGACGGGCCGGGTCGTCACAATTATATCTTGTGGTAGGCGTACCACCCGCTCCCATTTCATTATATTAACAGTTCTTCCAAATGAAATTACTCCAACAAACGCAACAATTAATACGAATTTATAAGGCAAGAAAGTACACAATAATTATGATTCACCGAGGAAAACAAACAATGACAAGTAGAAATTAATTATGGACTTTAAGAGGCAAATAGGCAATTTAATATTTAGTATGCTAAATGTCAGGTGGCAATTAAGTCACATAAACATGTAGCAATTTTAGCATAAATTCAAGGCATAATGTTGCGCAAGGATACCTTGATCCAATAATAACAAGTAACACAATAAAGGAAAATGCCAACATAAAGAATCACAGTAATAGTGTAAATAAGACAATTAAAGCACTTGAACTGATAACAACAAGAAATCATAACAAACGGCAATAAGTGCACGGCATCACCCTTCGTGCTTTTACTCTCGTCCTCACCAAGCAATGATATAATAAAAACGTGCACGGCATCACCCTTTGTGCTTTTACTCTCTTTCCTCACCAAAGCAATTATATGATAAAATGTGCACGGCATCACCCTTCGTGCTTTTACTCTCTTCCTCACCCAAACAACAACCACAAACAAGGGCAAGGGAAATAAACAAGAACATATAGGAATCCCGGCAAGGGAACAACGATTTAATAATTAAATCCCGGCAAGGAAGAAACAAGTAAATAATTAAATCCCGGCAAGGGAACAACAATTAAATAATTCAATCCCGGCAATGGGAACATTCCAATAACTCTTTCTCTATCTTTCACTTGTACTTCATAACTCACTTTACCACTTGAACCAATGCTCCAAAGGGTTCAATCGTCTCATATACTTCCACAATTCATAATATAACTCGAGCCAATGCTCCAAAATGTTCATAGGTCACAATTATTCCCACAAACTTTATACGACAATTAGAAATCTTCACCACGGCATGAATAATACAACGAAATCATGAAATCACAATATAAGACTCACGGTCATACTTGACACCAACGTATAGATACTCGTCGCCATGTCTATACGTCGTACTCAACAATTATCACATAGCAAATAGGACTCAACTCCTAATCCCTCAAGCAAAGGTTAGACCAAACAATTACCTCAAACTTCCACGGCCAATTCAATCCTCAATAACCGCTTTCCCTCTCGAATTCGGCTCCAAATCGATTGTATCTATACAATAATGACTTCAATACATCAATAAATGTTAAACATTACGAACCCAATGCCTATTTATAGCCTTCCAAGCATTCTTCCCAAAATCCCAAAAATCGACCCCGGGCCCGCTTGGTCAAAACACGAGGTTCGGACAAAAATCAAATCACCCATTCCCCCACGAGCCCGAATATATAATTTGTTTTCAAATTCGACCCCAAAACGAGGTCTAAATCAAGAAAAATCAAAAAGCCCTAACTCTACCCAATTCTCTAATTTCTACCCTTAATTACATGTTTTAGGCCAAGAATTTCAATAGATGTTGATGGAAAACGAAGGAAACGAGTTAAAGATTACTAACCCACGAGTTAATGGTGAAAAGATGCTTCAAAAGTCGCCCTAGAACCTTGGAGAAGAAGAAGTTTGTGAAGTCTTGTGAAAATCCCGAAATGGTTCTGTTTTGGAGTTTTTTAAAAATAACTGGGCGAATTAAACCTACGCGTTTGCGATGGTCCAGGTCTGAAGACCTTCACGTTCGCGACACAGCGGCTCATCGCGTTCGCGAGGGTTCTCCCGCGAACGCGAAGAAGACCATACCAGAACTGGAACCTGCAATTTTCATAAGTCCAAAACCACTCTGAAACACCTCCGAAACACTCCCGAGCCCTCGGGGCTCCTAAACAAACACATGCACTAATTCAACAACATCCAACGAACTTAACCGTGCGATCAAATCGCCAAAATAACATCATAAACATCGAATTAAGCCTCAAAATCCATAATTTCTTCCAAATTTCATAAAACATCAAATTTTCCATTTTAAGTCCGAAACACGTCAAACGACGTCCGTTTTCAACCAAACTTTACAGAAAGTGCTTAAACCATATATAAGACCTGTGCCGGGCGCTGGAACCAAAATACGGGCCCGATACCATCACTTTCTAATCAAATATCATTTCAATTCTTCCTTAACAATTTCAGAAATAAAATTTATTTTATAAAATTCATTGCTCGAACTCGGGACCTCGAAATTCGATTCCGGGCATACGCCCGAGTCCCATATTTTCCTACGGATCCTCCGGGACCGTCAAATCACGGGTCCGGGTCCGTTTACCCAAAATGTTGACCAAAGTCAAATTTATTCATTTTAATATCAAAACTTAGCATTTTTCACACAATTTGACATTTAAGCTTTCTGGCTACGCGCCCGGACTGCTCACACAAAACGAGGCAACTATAAATGAGGTTTTCAAGGCCTCGGAAGCACAAAATGGGTAAGAAAACAGGTGATGACCCTTCAGGTCGTCACATTCTCTACCTCTAAAACAACCGTTCGTCCTCAAACGGACAGAAGAAGGAAGTACCTGAGTCAGGGAAAAGATGAGGATAACGGCTCCGCATATCGAACTCGGACTACCAGGTCGATGCCTCAGGAAACTTACCTGTCCACTGAACACTGACAGAAGGGAAACTCTTGGATCTCAACTGACGAACCTGCCGGTCTAGAATAGCTACCGGCTCCTCCTCATAAGACAAGTCCTTGTCCAACTGGACAGTGCTGAAATCTAACACATGGACACATGAAACACTAGATGTACGGATGATAAGCTCGGTGGCAATTCAAGTCTATAAGCCACATCTCCCACTCAATCAAGAATCTCAAACGGACCAATGAACCTAGGGCTAATCTTGCCCCTTCTTCCCAAATCTCATCACGCCCCTCATAGGCGACACTCGGAGCAATACCCGCTTACTAACCATAAAAGCCACATCTCGAACCTTGCGGTCTGCATAACTCTTTTTCCTGGACTGAGCTGAACGAAGCCTATCTTGAATAATCCTGACCATGTCCAAGGCCTCCTGAACCAGATCCGTACCCAACAACTGAGCCTCTCCCGGCTCAAACCATCCAACCGGAGGTCGACACCGCCTACCATATAAAGCCTCATAAGGAGCCAGCTGGATACTCGACTGGTAGCTGTTGTCGTAGGCAAACTTTGCCAAAGGCAAAAACTGATCCTACGAACCTCCAAAGTCAATGACACAAGCTCGGAGCATGTCCTCCAAAATTTGAGTAGCCGCTCAGACTGCCCGTCCGTTTGGGGATGAAATGTTGTGCTCAACCCAACTCGCGTGCCTAACTCTCGCTGAACTGCTCTCCAAAAGCGCGAGGTAAACTGCGTACCCCGATCCGAAATGATAGATACGGGCACACCGTGAAGACGAACAATCTCCCGGATGAAGATCTCAGCTAACCTCTCAGATGAATAGGAGACTGCCACAGGAACGAAATGCGCTGAATTCCTACTCAAAGCATCGGCCACCACATTGGCCTTTCTCGGATGATTTAAAATGGTGATATCATAACCCTTCAACATCTCCAACCACCTTCTCTGCCTCAAATTCAACTCCTTTTGCTTGAACAAATACTGAAGACTCTTGTGATCCGTGAACATCTCACATGCCACGCCATATAGATAATGCCTCCAAATCTTCAATGTGTGAACTATGGCTGCCAACTCCAAATCATGAACCGGATAGTTCTTCTCATGAATCTTCAACTGCCGCGAAGCATAGGCAATAGCCTTGCCATCCTGCATCAACACTGCACCAAGTCCAATACGAGATGCACCACAATAAATTGTATAAGGCCTGGAACCTGTGGGAAAAACCAACACCGGTGCCGTAGTCAGAGCTATCTTGAGCTTCTAAAAGCTCGCCTCACACTCGTCCGACCATCTGAACGGGGCACCTTTCTGGGTCAACCTGGATACCCTCTGCTGACACAATATGACCCAGGAATGCAACTGAACTCAACCAGAACTCACACTTCGAAAACTTGGCGTACAACTGACTATCCCCCAAAGTCTGAAGAACCACTCTAAGATGCTGCTCGTGCTCCTCTCGGCTGCGAGAATATGTCAAAATATCATCATGAAGACTATCACGAACGAATCCAAATAAGGTCTGAACACTCGGCTCCTCAAATCCATAAGAGCTGCGGGGGCATTTATCAACCCGAATGACACCACCAAGAACTCACAATGCCCGCACTGAGTGCGAAAAGCTATCTTAGGGACATCGAATGCCCAAATCCTCAACTGATGGTAGCCAGATCCCAAGTCAGTCTTTATAAATACCTTGGTACTCTGAAGCTGATCAAACCAATCATCAATCCTCGGCAATGGATACTTATTCTTGACAGTAACCTTGTTCAATTGCCGGTAATCAATACATATTCTCATTGACCCATCCTTTTTCTTGACAAATAACACCGGCGCACCCCAAGGCAAAAAACTGGGTCTAATGAAACCCTTCTCAAGCAAATCCTGCAACTGTTCCTTTAACTCCTTCAAATCCGGCGGGGCCATACGATATGGCAGGATAGAAATGGGCTGAGTGCCCGGAACCAGATCAATGCAGAAGTCAATATCCCTATCGGGTGGCATACCCGGCAGGTCTGAAGGGAAAACCTCAGGAAACTCACGAACAATAGGCACAGAATTTATGGAAGGAACCTCAGCACTAGAATCACGAACATGTGCCAAATAACCCAAACACCCCTTCTCGACCATACGTCGAGCCTTCACATAGGATATGACACTGCGGGTAGAATGACCAGGAGTCCATCTCCACTCTAAACGAGGCATACCCAGTAAAGCTAAGGTCACAGTCTTGGCATGACAGTCCAAGATAGCGTGATAGGGTGATAACCAGTCCATCCCCAATATAATATCGAAGTCAACCATGTCTAAAAGCAACAAATCTACACGAGACTCAAAACCTCCAATAACCACTATACATGAACAATGGACGCGATCGACGCAAAATACAACCGAAGCTTCTCTACCACAAACCAGAACAATACCTACACCTCCACCTCTAATACCTTTACCTCCACTTCTAGCATCTCTACCTCCACCTCTAATACCTCTACCTCCACCTCTAATACCTCTAACTGCACCTCTAGCTAACTGAGCGGGCTGGACTAGTCCCTCAATGAACCTCCTCACTCTCTCTCACGGTGGGAAGTATGATAAGAGCATGACGAGCCAAGTCGATGAATCTGATCTCGTACTGAGCAACAGTCATAGAACCTTGCTGGGGACGCTCAAACTGTCTCCGATAGACCTCTCTTTGATTGATGGGGAGAAACTTCTCGAGAAATAGCTGCGTGAACTGTCCTCAAGTCAAAATTGGTGATCCTGCTGGTCTAGCAATAATCCCTCCACCAAGTCTTGGCGGATCCAGACAAGCGAAATGTAGCAAAATCAACCCCATTGGTCTCAACAATCCCCATGTTCCGAGGAACCTCGTGACAACTGTCCAGATAATCCTGGGGATCCTCTATAGATGTACCGCTGAATGTAGTGGTGAAGAGCCTGATGAAACTTATCCAACCTCCACAAAGCCTCCGAAGACGTAGCTGATCTATCACTGGTCTGTACTGCTGCTCAGCTGAAAAAGCGGTACATGACCTCGCCATTCGCGAAGGGACCAGAGTAGAGGTTTCAATTTAGCATTTGAGAAACAAGACCGCACGACAGGAAAGAACAAGTGTGAAGTTTTGTAACTCCGTAGCCTCTGGGGGATAAATACAGACGTCTCCGTACCGATCCCTCAGACTCTACTGAGCTTGTCCGTGAATTGCGAGACCTGTGTAACCTAGAGCTCTGATACCAACTTGTCACACCCCGGATTTCCCCACCCTCGGGGGTTGTGATGGCGCCTACTCGTAGAAGCTAGGCAAGCCACAAATCATAAACTCCTACCTACTTTATTTTAAATCCTTTTATCAATCATAACAACAAGCGTTAAATATTTAAATGACAGCGGAATATGAAATTAAAGAGGAAGACTTAAGTAAAATAAGCTGAACAATAATGCGGAATTCAACATGTGACTCTACCCAAGAACTGGTGTCACAATATCCACGGACTACTAAGAGTACTAAATACAATCGTTTGAAAGAAATATAACACTGTTTGTCTCGAAAACATGAGATAACAGAATGAAGTATAAGATAGAGGAGACGATGGGCCTGCGGACGCGTGCAAGGCTACCTCCGACTCTCGGTGGACTGAAGGCTGGCTCCCGAGCTACTGCTGCTATCCAGGACCTGGATCTGTGCAAAAGAGCACAGAGTGTAGTATCAACACAACCGACCCCATGTGTTGGTAAGTGCCTAGCCTAACCTGGGCGAAGTAGTGACGAGGCTAGGACCAGACCACCAAATAAACCTGTGCAGTTGTATAATATACAGCGGAAAGTAAAGCAAAAATAAACAAATAAAGATGGGAAGGGGAAACATGCTCCAGGGAAATAGCAGATAAAAACAGAATACCAAGAGAACTATAAAGGAATAAAAATCCAACCACTAACAAGAACAAGAACAAAACAAAGGTAGATCTCACTGTCAGTACACATCTCGTTGCAGGCGTGCAACCCGATCCCATTTCCTGTATCCGTGGCAGGCGTTCCACCCGCTCCCACTTCCTTATATCTCGTGGTAGGCGTACCACCCGCTCCCATTTCATTATATCTCGTGGTAGGCGTATCACCCGCTCCCATTTCATTATATCTTGTGGTAGGCGTACCACCCGCTCCCATTTCATTATATCTTGTGGTAGGCGTACCACCCACTCCCATTTCATTATATCTTGTGGTAGGCGTACCACCCGCTCCCATTTCATTATATCTTGTGGTAGGCGTACCACCCGCTCCCATTTTATTACATCTCGTGGTAGGTGTACCACCCGCTCCCATTTCATTATATTAACAGTTCTTCCAAATGAAATTACTCCAACAAACGCAACAATTAATACGAATTCATAAGGCAAGAAAGTACACAATAATTATGATTCACCGAGGAAAAATAAACAATGACAAGTAGAAATTAATTATGGACTTTAAGGAGCATATAGGCAATTTAATATTTAGTATGCTAAATGTCAGGTAGCAATTAAGTCACATAAACATGTAGCAATTTTAGCATAAATTCAAGGCATAATGTTGCGCAAGGATACCTTGATCCAATAATAACAAGTAACACAATAAAGGAAAATGCCAACATAAAAAATCACCGTAATAGTGGAAATAAGACAATTAATGCACTTGAATTGATAACAACAAGAAATCATAACAAACGGCAATAAGTGCACGGCATCACCCTTCGTGCTTTTACTCTCGTCCTCACCAAGCAATGATATAATAAAAACGTGCACGGCATCACCCTTCGTGCTTTTACTCTCTTTCCTCACCAAAGCAATTATATGATAAAATGTGCACGGCATCACCCTTCGTGCTTTTACTCTCTTCCTCACCCAAACAACAATCACAAACAAGGGCAAGGAAAATAAACAAGAACATATAGGAATCCCGGCAAGGGAACAACGGTTTAATAATTAAATCCCGGCAAGGGAGCAACAAGTAAAAAATTAAATCCCGGCAAGGGAACAACAATTAAATAATTCAATCCCGGCAAGGGAAGATTTCAATAACTCTTTCTCTATCTTTTACCTGTACTTCATAACTCACTTTACCACTTGAGCCAGTGCTCCAAAGGGTTCAATCATCTCATATACTTTCACAATTCATAGTATAACTCGAGCCAATGCTCCAAAATATTCAGAGGTCACAATTATTCCCACAAACTTTATACAACAATTAGAAATCTTCACCGCGGCATGAATAATACAACGAAATCATGAAATCACAAAATAAGACTCACGGTCATACTTGACACCAACGTATAGATACTCGTCACCATGCCTATACGTCGTACTCAACAATTATCACATAGCAAATAGGACTCAACTCCTAATCCCTCAAGCCAAGGATAGACCAAACAATTACCTCAAACTTCCACGGCCAATTCAATCCTCAATAACCGCTTTCCCTCTCGAATCCGGCTCCAAATCGATTGTATCTATACAATAATGACTTCAATACATCAAAAAATGTTAAACAATGCGAACCCAATGCCTAAGTATCTTCCTTAGTATCTTCTTGATGTTTTTGTTGGCGGCTTCTACGGCTCCATTCATCTGAGGTCTGTAGGAAGTGGAATTCTTGTGCTTGATTTTGAAAGCTTTGCACATATCTTTCATTAGATCACTGTTGAGATTGGCGGCGTTGTCAGTAATAATGGACTCGGGAACTCCGAATCGGCGGACAATACGATCATTGACAAAATCTGCGACGACTTTCTTTGTTACAGCTTTGTAAGATGCAGCTCTACCCATTTTGTGAAATAATCAATGGCTACCAGAAAAAACCTGTATCCATTTGAAGCAGTGGGGTCAATTGGACCAATAACATCCATTCCCCAGGCGGCGAATGGCCAAGGTGAACTTGTTGCATTGAGCTCGTTCGGTGGCACTTTTATCATATCGGCATGCACTTGACATTGAAAGCATTTGCGGACATACTGGATGCAATCTGTCTCCATGGTCATCCAAAAGTAACCTGCCCTGAGTATCTTCTTAGCCAAGACGAAACCATTCATGTGCGGGCCACAGGTCCCGGTATGCACATCCTCAAGTAGCTTAGAAGCTTCCTTTGCGTTGACACACCTTAGTAAACCCAAATCAGGAGTTCTTCTGTACAAGTATCCTCCGATATGGAAGAAGTGATTTGACAATCTCAGGAGTGTGCGTTTCTGAGTGTGATTTGCATGCTCCGGGTATTCTTCTTTTGATAAGTATGATGTCATGGAACCAAGGCTTTCCATCCGTTTCTTCTTCAACATGAGCACAATATGCCGGCTGATTATGGATCTTTACCGGAATGGGATCAATATAATTCTTATTTGGATGTTGTATCAAAGATGACAAAGTAGCCAATGCGTCAGCAAACTCATTTTGAATTCTAGGCACATGTCGGAATTCTATCTTCGTAAACCTCTTTCTCAATTCCTGCACATGGTGCAGATATGGCAATATCTTGGAATTCTTGGTGGCCCACTCTCCTTGTACCTAGTGTACAAGCAAATCTGAATCACCGATCACCAGCAACTCCTGAACGTCCATGTCGACTGCCATGTTGAGCCCTAGTATGTAGGCTTCATACTCTGCCATGTTGTTGGTGCAGGGAAATCTGAGTTTAGTAGATATCGGATAATGCTGACCCGTTTCTAATACCAAGACTGCTCCAATGCCTACTCCTTTGAAATTTGCAGCCCCGTCAAAGAACATCCTCCATCCGTCATATGCTTTGGTAATGTCTTCTCCTACGAATGATACTCCTTCATCAGGAAAATACATTTTCAAAGGTTCGTATTCTCCTCCCACCGGATTTTCAGCAAGATGATCTGCCAATGCTTGTCCATTGACTGCCTTTTGAGTTACATAATTGATATCGAACTCACTTAGTAGTATTTTCCATTTAGCCAACTTCCCAGTAGGCACGGGCTTCTAAAATATGTACTTCAGAGGGTCCATCCTGGATATAAGGTATGTAGTATAGGCATAGAAGTAATGCCTCAATTTCTGAGCTGTCCAGGTCAAAGCACAGCAAGTGCGTTCCAGCAGAGAGTACTGTGCTTCGTAAGGTGTGAACTTCTTACTCAGGTAGTATATGGCTTGCTCCTTTCTTCCTGTCTCGTCATGTTGTCCCAAAACACATCCGAAGGCTCCATCTAATATAGATAGATAGAGTAGCAAAGGTCGTCCTGGTTCTGGCGGGGCCAGAACTGGTGGTGTGGATAGGTACTCCTTGATATTATCAAAAGCTTTCTGACCATCCTCCGTCTAGCTTGTTTCGGCATCCTTCTTCAGCATATTGAAGATGGGTTCACATATGACTGTGGACTGTGCTATGAAGCGACTGATATAGTTGAGACGTCCTAGGAAGCTTATCACATCCTTTTTTCTCTTGGGTGGTGGTAAGTCCTGAATAGCCTTGACATTAGAAGGATCCAGTTCGATCCCTCGACGACTGATGATGAATCCCAGTAAGTTTCCTGCGGGAACCCTGAATGCACACTTTGCGTGGTTCAATTTCAAATTGTACTGCCTTAGCCTGTCAAAGAACTTTCTCAGACCCGCTATATGACCTACGGCCTTCTTAGATTTGATAATGATATCGTCAACATACACCTCTATTTCTTTGTGTATCATATCATGGAACATGGTTTTCATGTCTCTCATGTAAGTGGCCCCAGTATTCTTTAGACCGAATGGCATCATCTTGTAATAGTATACACCCCACGGTGTGATGAATGATGTCTTCTCCGCATCTTCTTCATCCATCCAAATCTGGTGATAACCCGCGAAGCAATCTACAAAGGATTGGAGTTCATGCTTGGCGCAGTTATCGATCAGGATGTGTATATTCGGCAGCGGGAAGTCATCCTTGGGACTTGCTCTATTAAAATCCCGATAGTCAACACATATTCTGACTTTCTCGTCCTTCTTCGGAACTGGCATAATGTTAGCTAACCAGGTTTGATATTCAACCACCCTGAGAACTTTGTCTTTTATCTGCTTGGTAACTTCCTCCTTGATTTTCAGGCTCATGTCTGGTTTGAACTTTTTGAGTTTCTGTTTTACTGGCGGACAAATGGGATTAGTGGGCAACTTGTGAGCCACTATGGATGTGCTCAGACCGGTCATGTCATCATATGACCATGCGAAGACGTCCTCATACTCTTTTAGGAAATGAATGTACTCTTTCTTCTCTGTTGGTGACAAGTGAATGCTGATGCGGGTCTCCTTGACGGTCTCAGCGTCTCCCAAATTTACTGCTTCGCTCTCGTCCAGATTGTACTTAGGCTTATTCTCAAAATTTTCAACCTCCCTGACAATTTCCTCGGGTATCTCATCTTCTTCCTCTGAATCACTATTCTCATGTTGCGTTGCCTCATTACATGTCACAGTCACTGGTTTAACAGGAAAAGTAATAATAATGCTTGTAGAAAGGAAAAATGTAAAGATAGTAGTGAATAATAAAGAGCAAATGCATTTGATTAAAACTTGAAAAATTGTCTAGACAAAGTACGGCTCGATGAATCAAGCATTTATTTTGAAACAAGTAAAACTTAAAACAAAATTATGGGAAATCTTAAATGCCTAGAATGGCTTATAGAAGTAAATTCTGCCAAGCTACCCAGGGACTCGGCGGGCCCGGGACGGTGTGGCAGTCCAGTTCCCGAGAACAGCTCCTTTCTTCACAGTCTGGATAGTGAAGCCTTCTTCCTCCTCCTCCTCAACTATTGCACTGCATTGTATCATCTATTCTGATTTTTCCTTTGCTTTTAGGATCACTTGGAAGAGGAGGATGTGGAGGACCTTTAGGTATGCTGATGATGCCAGGTATGTGCAAACCAACCTCAGGGGATGGGAATAATCAAAATAAAGGAAAAAACAAAAGGTAAACACGTCTGTAAGATTTTTGAAATGTTTGCGGTATTTAAACACATATTGCGGGATGTAAATTTGCGTCCTAATTTGGGAGCCTCGTTGTTCCCGAGGTATTCCTCTCGACAAATAGATTTGGAGAACTTTAGATGCCAGTGAATGCCTCATTTCATGATATAAAAATAGACGAATCCCAAAACGACACTAAGATAATAGAAAAAGATAAGTTACTACTGGCACTTGGCCTTATTACATTTTAGGAAAGCAAGTAAATCTAGCCTACTTGGTCCTAGAAGGACTTTCCTCAGGTTGAATGCTCTTGTCGATCAAATCCCCCAGTTCGCGTAGGTTCATCAGTAAGAATGCCTTTGCCAAATGTCCTCCTTTGTTTCCCTTAGCGTTCTGGCAGTCGGTGACTCTCTTCCTCACTTTTCCTTCCAATTCCATCAGATTGTATTCCAGATATTCCAATTTTTTGCTAGTCTTGACGGCCCTCTCTTTCTATTCATTGATTTGGTCGCTCGATGGAAGATTCCTTCACCAGTCTAGCAAGAGTGAGGGTATGCTAACCATACCAAATCTAGGGATCTCGTGCCTCATTTCTACAAAACAAAAGGGTTAGCCCCTTATCCCCCACCAAACTCGACTATTTATACAATCATGATTAGCATATTGAATTTAGTTCTCCAAATTAATGCACAGAACGTGGTTGTGTCCGTTGGGATTATGGAAAAACCGATGGACTTTTGGATAAGGCGTATCTTAAAAGATCATTACATGGACAGCATATTGATCCGACTTGGTTTGACCATGAAGCATGCACAATTTTATCCAGAGTAAGGTTTCTATGGGGTTTTAGACTGGTACCCTCAAGCGGACAACTCGAGGGGGAAGGCACGGAACAGTCGACTGCACCGCTGATCGACTGGTTTTACCGCAAATAAGCCTTTTTGAATTTAAGGGTAGTAAATAGGAAGAGCGCAACCACTCATTTAAGCGTTGCTATAGGATTTGATACGCACGAGTGGAATATGATGCGGAGCATGAATTGTGCAGCAGTTAATAATATGTAGTCAAGTATTTGCACGTAGGGAAAAATAAATACAGCATTTAAATAATTGAAAGACAGTTACAGGAAATGGAAAACAAAGAGACAAGTCAGTTTCAGGGATAAAGAACCATAAATGCTTTAAAGAAAACGGCAGTTAAATTCAAATAAGGGAGAAGGGTACGAGATGAAGCATACTTGGACTAATTCATAAAAAGATAAGTTCGTTATGGTAAGAGCCTAAAAGGTATCCCTAGCAGAGTCACCATGCTGTCGCGCCCCTTTTTTCCTCCACGGAGAACGTCTAGGTTTCGACATTCATGGGGGAACAACACGTTTCCTTTTTTGGAATTGGGTATTTTAAGAGTCGCCACCTAACGGATTACGGTGCGTTAGGGCACCTAGAGCGATTAACTCTTGGATTGGTTTGCCTTATCAGAGATTTAGGGTAAGGGCTCGAAATAACCTTGAGAGGAAGGTGTTAGGAACCCTCGCGGTCTACAACGGTGGGTCCCGGCCGAACTTAACTCATGAATTAGTCAAACAAATAGTTTTTAAACACATAATTGCATATAAGAGCAGGTTGGATATTGTATGACTCAGATAATATACAAAGATTTGAACAAGTTGTATACATATAAAACAAGGTTTTAAACAGAGGGGATTTGGGAAAAGAGGGTCCTAGGTTGGTTAGCCTACAGGATCACCCCAAACAATGTCTGGTAAACACTCCTCAATGAGGGGCTACACGTGACATTAGCGCGTAGTCATCATATCTCATATCTACCCTTCCCACCCCCTTAGTGGTTACTAAAGCGAGTGTTGGTTAGCGATCTCTATTGCATGTTGTTACTCGTCCCTTCTTAATGGTCCTGGAGGAAATTTAGGACGTCTACCTATAGGCAGTTCTAGACAGACCCCTAAGGTTTAAAGGAGAAAATACTAAGGCGACAGGCAAGAACAAATAGGACCTTAGTACATAAGGCAGAAAAGAAGCAATTAGAGGCTCAAGTTTACCTCCACAAACAACGCACATAAGCAACACGACTCAAACACAAATAAGGGCCGTATTGTTAAACGGTATCCTAAGACATGATGTCTAAGTGAATATCAAGATACGGAAGATAGGCGGTTTGTTTTATAAACTCAGAAATAATGGCCCTATCAATTTGCCTACTGATTTTAAGCCTGTTAAATCAGAACAACATTAAGTAGCAGAAACAGTTTCAGAGTTGCAGGATTTGAAAACGCCCTATAGGCTTGCCTACACGCTGAATAGTGGTGTCCTGAGAGCATCATAACTACGTTTCATATGGCAAAACAGTGGGAAGATTTTAAAACAAACTCTTGAGTTCCTATAGGCATGCTTTCTAATAGTAAATTAGAGCAGTACTCGAAAGAATTCATTTTAGGGAAAACAAACCACTAATTAGACCAGTTTCGAAGTAAAATAATCATGAACTGGATTGACTTATTTAAACTAAACTGATTTTTTAGATCTATATGCAGAATTTCTGATGTTGTTCCCTAGGATATCTAGTTGTTTATAAACTGATAGGCATGATTTCTAGCGGATATAAATATAAACAACCATTGGAACATAAATTTGAACTTGATTACACACTTGAATATGATATCTATTTGTGAAGTTGATAGTAAAACCTATAGGCATGATGTCTAGCATAGTGAGGCAAACATAGCAAATATATGAAATCCTATAGGCATGGTTTCTAACATAGTAGGGCATACATAGCAAATATGAGATCCTATAAGCATGGTTTCTACCCATATTACCCCACAAATATGTAACTACCCACCCTTTTTACTAATCACCCCAATATTCGTTTACAATTTATTACAAACCAAATGAATGAATTACATAGATAAAGAAAAAGAATAAGTTACACTATAGGGAGCCTGAAGTAGGCCCAAGTGATTTCCCCAAACCTCCAATAGCCTCAAATGCCAATTTCAAAGACAATATCATTGTCTAGGTGCGTCAGAGTTCCCTAAGGATCTCAAGGATCCCGGGCAGTGCTCACACCTACACTTTGTAACCAAATTGAGTAAGTGCAGTATGGAAGAGCCAGCTTCAGTGTGCCAGAGTTCAGGGGGTTCTCAGAAAGATCCCAAGGCAGTACACACACTGGAAGGGGCAGAACCTAGGGACTTAGGGACAGAGTGAGAGTGCTTGACATAGTTTGAAAGGGTTTCAGTTGGAAAAACAGTGTAAAAAGAGACTTAGTTGAAATAACTTTGTAAGCAAGAGAGTTGTTGGGAAAATAGCTTTTGAAAACAGTGGTGTAAATAAACAAACATCAGGTCAGTCAAACAAGCTCAGCAATACTCAAATAACAGTCCTTCATACAGGGGAATGGGAATTGGGGACACATAGAGCACATAGTATCAGGAACATAGCAGTTCTTGTGGGGTTTAAGGGATTAGGGGATAGCTATTGATACCAATACAGTAAGAGTTTCAGAAACAATCATAGAATCAGCCTTTTAAAGTGACAGATCGTCTTGCACATCAAAACTGGATAACAAGTAGACAAGCATTCAAAGTAAGGTAGAGTCATGTTGAGACAGATTACTAGGGGAGGGGGTAGAACATGTTCTGAAAAGCCCTAAGAAGGTTAGGCTAGCATGCTAGATGAAGCAGTAATGTAAACATGTCAATTGCATGTTGAACAACAGAACCATAGATAGAAACAAACTAGAAACATGATAAACTGAAGTAGTAAAAGAAACATATTGGTTTTGAGACTTGAATTGAAATCAGAACATACCAGTAGAGAGATTGTAAACACAAAGTGAAGAATAGGAAAGCACGATAGTTATCCTTGGCTTGCAGTCGGCTAACTTAGAATGATAGCAAGTAATAAAAGAGGGAGCAAAAAAGTTTTGAGTGTGAGAGAGCTTTTTTTTTTGAACCAATGTGTTCGTGTGTTTGTGTTAATGAGAGAGTATGTATATATATAGTAGTTCGAAACTAGGTAAAATAAGGCAAGAATCACAATAGTATAGTAATTATGGAACTCAGAACCAATTAGAGAAAAATCAGTACAAGTACTCCCTTAATTTAAGGGAATCAGTTCAAAAGGTAAGAACAAGTAACAAATAAGGAAAGAAATCAATGTACGACCAATAAGGAAAGATTTCAAATATAGTAAGTATAGGGTAATTAATTAGGGCTAAGTTCAGAAAAACTCTAATTAAGGAGATGGTCAGTAAGAATAAACTACCAATGCAGACAAGGTAGGCGAATCAATTAAATTGAATAGAAAGGGTAGGAATCGAAGGTTTAAAGGAAGGTATTCCAATCAAACCATGAAACAAGGGATCCAGAATCAATCAAAGAGAAAGTCATGAGTCAGTGTTTAGCATATAAATAGAGTAAGATAAGAATAACCAGACATAGAAAGCAAAGAAGCAAGTCTTGAACAGTCAAGATAAACACAAACACATAGAGTTGATGTAAGCTAGGCTAAGAAACTCAGTAGAAACATATTCGAGGCGAGATAGTCACAGAAACTCAAACGAGAACCGGCCAGTCACAAAATCAAAGGAAGAAACCTAGAAAATTAGGGCTTTGAACATAGACGAGTTAAAGATGTAGTAAAATCATAGAATCACTCAAAACACGCAAGAAATAGAAGTTTAAACACAAAGAATCAGCTAAACAAGGTTTTAAAAGATGTTTCGAAACCCTAATTTTTTGAAGAAGGTGTAAAACACTTGAAATCAACGATTCTTGTAAAGATTTCGAAGGACAGTGTAAAATATTAAAGAAGCAAACTCAAATCGTCCTAGATCTGTACAAATCTAGGAGGTATAGAAAAGAAATTAGGGTTTCGAAAGAAACCCATATAGAGATGAAGAACATGTTTGGAAAACCCAAGGATCGTTGCAAATACAATGTGATTTTGCTTGAAATCACACTGGAGTAGCCAAGAACAGGCAAGTGACGAAACCTAGATGCAAGTTGGCATGGCCCTGTGCCATTGAAGACCTTAGAGAAGGCAAGCATGGCATGAGAGAAGCCATTGGAGGTTCAAGAGACGATGAGAGGTCACCGGAGATAGCCGGAGATGGGAAGTCGGCGGTTGATGACTAGGGTTAGGTTGAGAGTGTTTTGAGAGAGGAGAGGATCTTAGGGTGGCAGATGTGGGAAAATGGTTAGGGTTAGGGAACGTTTGGAACAAAAAAAGGTAAGACTGAACGAGGGTCGTTGATCTTTTAGATCAACGGCCAGGATTTGACGGGTTTTGGGTCGGGTAGGTGCATTTAGGGCCTGGGTCGGGTTATTTAACCGAAATTGGGCTGGGGTATTGGGTTTAATTGAGGCTAAAATTGAAATGCAATTTGGCTAGATTTTAAATAGCCAATTTATCCCCATATAATTTATAATAAATAATAGATAATTTCTAAAAATAATTTCGTGTACTAAAATGATTTAAAATAGATATTTAACATTTTAAAAAATATAGAAGATCAATTTTATGCATATAAATGTAATTATACCTTAACAGGGCTAATATTACAATTATATGCAAATTAGCTTTAAAAATGTAAAATGCAATTATAAAAATGCACTAAAAATATTTTAATAATATTTTGGCATAAATATAGAATTTAGATTACTAAATTACCACAACAATGATTTGAGGGATAATTATTGGGGATTTTACGAGTAAAAGGGGAGGAAATAAATCAATTTAAAATCTTTAAAATTATAGAAAAATTATAAAAACCTTGTGCGTGCTTATATATGCATATATATTCTATTTTGAAAGTACTTATGCATATTAAAATATATAGGGAAAAATTGGGTATCAACATCTGCCCTTCTTTACCCGGGAAGGATGAAAGAGTTTTGGGTAAAGAAATGATGGCCAATTTTNTTACTATTCCTCACCACCACCACCAAAAAAATCACCTCTGCCACCATATCACAACACTTCCCCACCACCACCAGTTAAATCTCCTCCTCAACCATATTACTATTCCTCACCGCCACCACCCAAGAAATCACCTCCTCCACCATATTACTACTCTTCTCCTCCACCACCAGTAAAGTCACCTCCAACTCCATATTACTACACCTCCCCACCACCGCCAAAGAAGTCGCCTTCCCCACCATACTCCTACACTTCACCACCACCACCTACTCATTACTATCCTCCACGTCATTATATGGTGGTCAAGGTTGTGGGAAAGGTATACTGTTTTAGATGCTATGATTCAAAATATCCAGAAAAGTCTCATGGCAAGAAACACCTAAAAGGTACAATAATCTTTATACCACACCCACTTCCTTTAATTTCTTTTAATTTATCATCAACATTTTTATTTAACACTATATTTTCCTTTTGTTGCTTTATTTTTTAAGCTCTTATAGGAATTCATAAATGTTTCTTTTTAATTTGGATATATTTTGGCATAAATATAGAATTTAGATTACTAAATTACCACAACAATGATTTGAGGGATAATTATTGGGGATTTTACGAGTAAAAGGTGAGGAAATAAATCAATTTAAAATCTTTAAAATTATAAAAAAGTTACAAAAACCTTGTGCATGCTTATATATGCATATATATTCTATTTTGAAAGTACTTATGCATATTAAAATATATAGGGAAAAATTGGGTATCAACATCAGGCCATGGTTCTCACAGTTTTCATCAAGGGCATTCATCACTTAGTGTGCTTCCAGCCTAGAGTTCGTCCCGTGCTCCATCAGTTCAGGGCTCTTCCATGCCAGGTCCTTCTACTGGTCATTCCGGTGCTAGGAGTTCCCTTCATTCCTCGTTTCCCGCGCCAGGGAGTTGTTACAAGTGTGGAGAGTTTGGACATATGAGGAGGTAGTGTCCCGGTCTTCTTGAGGGTCCAGCGCAGCAGAGGAGTCAGCCAACTTCGGCTCCAATTACTTCACCACCCGCCTAGGCATCTATGGGTGGGGTCAATTAACTAGGGGCCTCCCTAGATAGGGAGGTCGATCCGGTGGTGGTCAGGCTTGTTTATATGCCCTCCCAGCTAGACCAGATGCGATTGCTTCAGATGCGGTGATTACAGGTATTGTCTTAGTTTGCCACAGAGATGCCTCTGTATTATTTGATCCTGGTTCCACCTTTTCATATGTGTCATCGTATTTTACTTGTTATATGGATCGCCCCGTGAGTCTCTTGTTTCCTCTGTTCGTGTATCTACTCCGGTGGGCGATACTATTATGGTGGACCACGTATATCGGTCGTGTGTGGTGACTATTGGGGGTCTGGAGACCCGAGTGGACCTTTTGTTACTATGTATGGTGGACTTTGATGTGATGTTGGGCATGGATTGGCTATCTCAGTGTCGGGCTATATTGGACTATCACGCTAAGACAGTGACGTTGGCTATGCCAGGTGTGCCACGGATTGAGTGGCGAGGTTCGATTGATTATGCCCCCAGTAGTGTAATTTCATTTTTGAAGGCCCAGTGGATAGTTGGGAAGGGTTGTCCATCATATTTAGCCTTTGTGGAGGGATATCAGTGCAGAGACTCCTAGTATTAGTTCCGTTCCAGTAGTGAGGGATTTTTCCAATGTGTTTCCTACCGACCTGCCGGGCATGCCACCGGACAGGGATATTGATTTTGGTATTGATCTGGTGTCGGGCGCGCAGCTCATTTCTATTCCACCGTATCGTTGGCACCGGCGGAGTTGAAGGAGCAGCTTCAGGAACTCCTAGATAAGGGGTTTATTCGACCTAGTGTGTTGATAATAGGCTATATAGACGATATTTACACCCTAAATGTACCATACTTTATTGTTGTTTGAAAGGATAAATGATAACAAAATGCTCTAATTGGTGTTCTTTTGCTTCGCAAGGATTAATCCAACTTAGGAAGAATTATGGAGTGTTTTGGAGTCAATAATGTGGGAAAAAAGGCCAATTAAGAAGCACCCGAGCGGAAAGAAGCAAAAAAAGAGGACTGGGCTTGAGACACCGCGGCTGGACCGCGGTAAGCTAATGAAGTGAGGCAGAATGATAGGCTCTCACCGCGGTCGCGCCATGTTTTTCCGCGGCCGCGGTGAATTGTGCAGCTGCCCAGAACTTTCGGGACCAAAGTGTAAATCGGGAAAAACTTATTCCAAACCCTTATAAACTCAAGAAGCTCTCCCAAGAATAAAAAGGCTTGTTTTTTAGACTTATTGTGGAGGCAATAACAAGTGTGAGAAGAGCAACCAACCATTAGAGTTTTTCTATCTTCTCTTTATTATTTTCAATTGCACATTATGAACAATTTAGTAGTTTTATTGTGTTTGGTTATGAGTAGNACGTCAGGGCATGTGATTTACGAAGGAAAGGTAAGTCTTGACCTCTGTATAGAGTAGTTTGAGTAAGTATGAATATTGCACGACACGTGAGATTCGACTTTTGAGGCAAAGGTTGTTCACTACTAGGTGCAACTTTGGTGAATTGTTCTTAGTGTGATACGTTAAGGGAAAAGCTTGGGGAAGGAACTTTGATAGAGTCTGGTGGATTGCTCGAGGACTAGCAATGATTTAAGTGTGGGGTGTTGATAATAGGCTATATAGACGATATTTACACCCTAAATATACCATGCTTTATTGTTGTTTAAAAGGCTAAATGATAACAAAATGCTCTAATTGGTGTTCTTTTGCTTCGCAGGGATTAATCCAAGTTAGGAAGAACTGTGGAGTGTTTTGGAGTCAATAATGTGGAAAAAAAGGCCAATCAAGAAGCACCCAAGCGGAAATAAGCAAAAAAAATGAGGACTGGGCTTGAGCCACCGCGACCCCGGCTGGACCGCGGTGAGCTAATGAAGCGAGGCAGAATGATAGGCTCTCATCATGGTCGCGCCGCATTTTGCCGCGGCCGCGGTGAACTGTGCAGCTACCCAGAACTTTTGGGACCAATGTGTAAATCGGGAAAAATTTATTCCAAACCCTTATAAAGTGAGCTGAAACAAAGCCAGCTAGCGTAACTCGGAAGAGTGCATCTAGTAAATTGTCGTGATTACTCGGGAGAGATTTACGGTAATAAGAGTGCTCATGATTGATAGAGACGATTAGGCGAATCTATGTGAAACATAACCGGAAGGAATTCCATCAATAGGGGAAATCATAACCTTAGATCCTTCTCTTAATTGTTTACAACTTAATCATAGTTAGTCTTTATTTGCTTAATTACAGTCAGTCTTAGTTAGTAGAAACATCCTCAATTGTATTCAAAACGTTTGGGAAGTTGATTACGTAGAATTTCGTAAGTCTAACGAGAGTAATTGATAGGTTAATTCCTTATGGGTTCGACTCTGGGCTAAATACTCAGATTATATTTGAACGTCCGCTTAGTCCTTTTTATAAAGCATAGTTGGGCCTGATCAGCCATCGCCAGCGACACTCACCGGCGATGCCCCCCACTACAGCTCCATTGACGACCCTCCACTGCCTGGTAGGTTTCCCTCACCCTGCTTTTTTTTAAATGCACTAATTTTGTTTAATTGCTCCTAGTTTGCTTTGTCTAAATTGATTGGTGTTAGCTAAAGTAAATCTAAGACTAGTGTAGATGATGTTCATTTCCAGAACTCATTTGGTGGTGAAGAAAGTAGTCCATAGCGGAGAATATTAATGTTAAAAATTTTAGATTTAATTAAATGATGAGGGATGCTTTTGAGATGTTCCCTGAGGCTCAATCCGAACCAAATGATGAGGCTAAGAGCTTCTTCAAACAGTTAGAGGAAGCTAGTTGTCCGCTTTATGAAGGCGCAACACATTCCAAGTTGTATGTTTCTTCTCTTGCTCATTTAAATATATTATTTTTATTTCTCATGAAAACAGATAAAGGTAGAGTCTACGGACTTGGAGTGAAGCCGTCGTCTAGTCGTCCAGCCGCATTATTTAGTGGTGCTTCTGCTTCACCCGAGGAAATTGAGACAATGCGGACGCAAATCAATAAATTGTCTCAACAAGGGGATAATGCTCAAGAAACAGTAAATATGATGCGGACATTCGTGGCGAACCATGAAAAATAACCTAGGGTGGAAGAAAACCGATGATATCGGTAGTAATTTTGAATGTAATATGAATTTAGACTTTATTTGTTTCGCCTTGGTTGGGTTTACACTTGGATTATGTATTTTAGACTTAAATATCATTTGGTTGAAGTTGTATACTTTAATGTGTTATAATAGATGTGTTTAGACTTGTGTGAAAGTGTTGTATAGATTGGTAGTATGACCATCTATGTTTTGTGTTCAATTGTTTGAGCAATTATGACACATATTAGGTTGAATGATTGCAGGTGGTGTAGCTTAAAATGCAGCAGAATTCTGCTGAAAAAATTAGAAATTTCGACTGATTTTTGACTACTTTGGTCGAAAATTTAATGGGGAATTCCCAGATTTATGACTGAAGTGGTCGGAAAATTAATCATTTTTAATTTAGTTTTAATTTTTCCGATTGATTTGGTCGAAAATTTTGTATTTAATTTAAATTAACTATTAACATCACCGACCAGAATGGTCGGAACTGGCACGAAATAATTATTTATTTATTTTAAATTTGTGACTGTTTTTGTCGCAAAACTACCGATCATTTCGGTCGCAATATCCAATTTTTAGCAGGTCACCCAGATTTTTCTTCTTTGCGACTGTATTGGTCGCAAATTTCCGACTATTTTGGGCGAAATTTTTTTGCGATCATCTAATTTCCGATTACTTCATTTCCGTCGAAAATCCGTCAGAAATAAGTGATTTCCGACCGATTTGATAGTCGGAAATTTGACATTTCCTAGTAATGTATGTAAACATACATATCATGTATTCATTTCATTGTATGAATGTTGAGAGTGGTTGTTTTTTCCTGTAATCTCAAAGTTGACCATATTTGTTCTCTTTCTTTACAACTGCTCTGTGGATTATTTTTTTATAATTGTGATATCCGGCCAGATTAGACGCACCTCGACTAATTCTACAAGGTACATGCTATCTCCCGGTAGCTACTGCTGTATAAATTATCTTGAGAAAAATATAAATAAAAGTAAAAGACAATCTGGGAGCCACCTTATTAATTTGTCTGCTAAAAGTATAGGAGTAATTCTTTTCATTAATTGAAGATTTTTTCTGATCATGTTCTCCCTCTCATTCTTTCATTATGTTATAAAACAAAATAAAAGAAGAAGAGTATTGCAGAGAAAAGTAGAAGGAGAGAATTCTTATTGATATTGGATGATTTACAATGGAATAGGACCCCTCTATTTATAGGGAGAGGGTGAATTAGCCACCAAGTAATAAACTCTAGAATCTCTCTAATTTTAGACATTCACCATAAATAAAACTCTATTTATAACACTCCCCCTTGAATGTCTATTCAACAGATAATGTGCCTCGTTAAAACCTTAACTAAAATAAAACCCAATGGGAAAAAAAATTCTAGAGAAGGAAAAAGAGTACACATATCTAACAATACGCCTTTTGGTTGCCTCGTTAAAAACCTTGCAAGGAAAACCCAGTGGGACAAAACCTTGTAAGGGAAAAAGAGTACAACGCGTATTAACTCCCCCTCATGAGAGCATCACTTTCACATCCTTAAGCATTTGCATTCCAATCTTGTGCACCATCTTCAAAAGATCTTTGGTAGATATTTGATAAACAAATCAGCCATATTGACTTGAATGAATATATTGCACCTTGAAATCATCATTCTTGATAGAGATGAATTGTCTTCATATGATCTTGTTGGAATCGTCAGTTCAATATCTTCACATAGAGGTGAAAACTCTTGCAATCATATTATCATGCATATAGTTATAGCAAGATACATTTGTGCACAAATTGCACTAAGGAAGTGGTACTTCAAGATCAAGAATTGTATATGCTTCAAGCAACTTAAATCCTTCATGGATTGTCATATAAGTTAAGTCATATAAGCCATATAGTAGACTTTAAATGCATATCAAGTTTTTATGTCATGCTAGACATATAAGATATCGAAAACTGATTGCACATATCATTGGCTTCATACTTTCAAGTGTTTGAACTACATGTTCAAAACTACATGTCTTTCATAGGAAACCAAATTCTACTTGAATTGTTTCTCCAGACTTGAGGTCCTCATATATATTTAGCGCTATTATAGATTTCGTCGACAAACATTTTATATCGGTTTCAATATTTTTTTTCATAAAGACATAACATAGAGATCTCTTCATTCATATTTTCAGGTACCTGAATCTCTCATGAGATTTTATGAAGTGTTATGTCATGTGATCTTCTAGATCACTTGCCTCCTTTATTATGATCATTTTGATCATTTGCTCATCCTCTTTATCAAGAAGTTTATTTGAAACCGATTTGTCTATACGCTTTAAGCGTACCATAGACTTTGTCCTTCTAGGACTTATTCTAATAGGAGCATTTGCAGTGAGAATATAGTTACTTCCTTTAGGTCAGCACATGCTTTGCAATATATTGCACATGAATTATCCTTTATGAACTTCAAGTTCATATTATCTTATTCGAGGATCTAGATGTACAAATAATAATTCACTCCGCGTAACTTTTTCTCAGATGTTATCATCTCTCCCCCTCATGTTAGAAAAACTAACATGCTTCCTCAACTTTGGGAACCCATCTTTGTGCGTTATGGTGTTAATCAAAATATACACCGCACATCAATAATAATGAGATGGAATTATTTGGTTCCTGACCCTGAAACCACTTGTGAGGGGAGAATGTAATATACTTTCGCATATAACCTATATCAAACTGATATAGATAACTTTGTTCCCATAAACAATAGTTTAGCTATTAAGTGGAGGCACTCAATAAATTATTTTGCTAAACCAACTGTGATGTAAACCAACTTATCAAGATTAACTTCTTGAATAGAAAATCTGGAAATTATACTCGAAATTAAATTATTGAGCAAGTTACCTCGCACACACCGGCCAGGTTGCGGGTTAATAATAATTGCACATGTAACCATCTCATAGATGCATCTTATGTGGTATACATGGCGGGTGAATGGGCCCATATTCACCTTTGATATTTCCAGCATTCATGGGATTCAATCCCAATTTTAGTTGGTCAATTAATTAATGAGAACAAGCATTATAAGAGAATTCGTAAAGAACTTTCTAGTTCTTTAATATTTACCCATGTGAATTCTCGTTTATTTTTGCACATCATGCTTAAATTAATATGGCTAAACCAATTATGCCAACTGAATAGATTATCAATACTGATAAACTTTAGATTTACACCATGACGTGTGCAATTATCAATAAACTTCAAGTTTATTATGATATGGATTTTTATATCAATGACATCCACTTTATTGTGGTATTCTTTTATTTATGTAGTACAAACTGGAGAATAAAGCGGGTAGCTTTTCACATACATATTATCCCGCTACAAGTTGCAGTAATAAAAGATATTAAATCTTTCCTTTATTTATAGTCTCAATATAATCAACCGCTTTCGCGTATACTTTGGAAACTGACTAAGTTTCTTTGAGACTTACTACAACACAATACCTTATTGGTAATCAATTGTGTTTCTCCAAAATAGTAATAATTGGCTCTTGCAGAGTTCTCAATTAATTTTGTAGTACCACATATTCATCAACACCCATATGGTGAATATCTCTTTTAAAGAGAAAATTATACCATTACGGTTATGGTCAAAATTATATGCAAGATATGTTTCTTGCATTAACGTTGTCTTTTAACAATCACAATGCCAAAATATTTTGGCGTACAATAGGTACTTGACCAATGACCATTCATGCCATAATAATGACATTATTTTCTTATATCATCTCAAACCTCCTTCTAGAGGTGAGTGTGGTATATTCACTACCACTAGCACGTTTATATTCTTCCAAGAATGAATATATATTCATAAATCAGATGTTGTCACATTCACATCATGAATAGACCATAATCATCTATATGTGCTTTATAAAGTCTAATGTCAAATTGATGACAAATATTACTTTCACATAGTGAAGGATTATTTTAAGAATCCTTATTATTCTCAGTATCACAATGATGACGATTATAATTTCGTCTATTGCCACGTCCACATCCATTGATACCTTCATAGTAATAATTTTGTCTTCTTTCAGACTTATCACATACTGCTATCACATTTTCTAAAGGGAATGAGAATGAAGCAAATTTAATGGGACGGATTTTCAATTCTTTGCCCACAATCATACATGAATTTAATCATGGCAAGGCATAGAAATTTTACCACTTTGGGTGGTTATAATTTCTTTCAAACTCCATTAGAGTTGCAAACAAAATTTATCGTCTTTGCTTGTATATAAAATCAAATTATAGAATTTCAAGAATTTAAAATTGAAAAATAAAGTAAAATACTTACCTTAAATCCAGAATTTAATCATGAAGGAAGTTCATAGAATAATTGACAATCATTATGCTCAATCCCAAAGCTTCTACTCAATTGGTTAGAGTCTCGTGCTGATAACGTGTTATAAAACAATAAAAGAAGAAGAGTATTGCAGAGAAAAGTAGAAGGAGAGAATTCTTATTGATATTGGATGATTTACAATGGAATAGGACCCCTCTATTTATAGGGAGAGGGTGACTTAGCCAAGTAATAAACTCTAGAATCTCTCTAAATATAGACATTCACCATAAATAAAATTCTATTTATAACACATTATTTCTTCTTTTTCTTTTTAGGTGCGATTAATTAAACCGACCCATCTACAGTGGTAAAAAATCAGTTTATAACTTGATTTTGGATCCAAACTAGAAATTATCTCATTCTTATTAAATTAAATAAAAAATTACTCACCAACTCGATAAATACATGCATACGTCTTTACATGCACTATTATCATTTAACACGGTTAATTCGTGAACGTTCTTTCCTCAATTTTATCACTTGATAAATTAATATAATTTAATATAAACAACTGGTGCGGATAAAAAAATTTCCACCGAAACCCCACCCCCCACCCCCCACCCCCCCACCCCGTCCTTTTCCGTTCCCTATCTCCTTTTGGGATATGTATCAGCTTAGATTTAGCCACAATTAAAGGCTGAAGATTTCAGCATCAACAAAAAATCTTTGGATTAGATAAGAACGTGCAGTATGAAATGTCCTAATAACATTATTGCTGGGGGCCATTGACAACAACAAGAACCCAACGTCTCCTTTTTTTAAATTCGGAGACATCTAAAACCTGCTCATTGATGATGATGGAAAAACCTATAGGCTATATAGCTCTATATATTTTTCTTATTTAATGTAAAGTTGGTGGGTAAAATGATTAGAACCTCACTTTAATAACAAACCTTTGCAGGTTCAATAATAAAATAAAGCAATTAGATAACTACTTTGTTGAAAAAGTGAAACAACTTCATACAAATACCTGCTTTACGTGCTCTAACAGTATTTTTTCCAGCTTTTTTTCGTGTAATCTTTTCCTCTTTTTGAAAAGAAAACTGCTTTTAAGATCAAAATAAATGTTTGTTCTTTCTCTTATGTCACTTCGGATACTTCTTTTTATCATTATTTTTCCGAGTCATTGCTTAATTTCAATTCAACACATGCCCAAGTCCGAAAAAGAACCACATCCCAAATAGGTGCGATATAGGTAGTCTACCTTAATATAAGCATTAATGGCTGATTTCACGTTTCAAACCCATAAATCTCTGTCCAAAGTTAAGAGACAAAGGTGGACCTTTTTTCTGAATTTTATAGTGGCTTATTTTTGCAAATGAAATGCTTTACAAAATATCTCAATTTGGGATTATCTTCACATAAAGACTTAGGAAAAGGACAACTATCAGAATGAACCAAAATATAAGAAACAAAAGGACAACAAATTCTCGACAAAGAATTCATTAACGTTAAGCTTCACATCACAAAAAAGGAAAGGAAAAGGACAGCAGCAATAGATTTACAAGAATTTTTCAGAAGAAAATGTATCAATAAATCAGTAAAAAAAAAGGTTCTGTCCACATTCCAAATACATTACACATATGCTCTCTCCATCCTTTTCCATTCCCTTGTAATAGTTGCCATAAAATAAAAAAACAATCCAACACAAAAGTAATTTTCAAGGAACCCCAACAAAATATTAAATAAATATCCAAAACTCAAAAATTAAATTCAACATCAACCACATAACCAAGAAAAGAACATGAATTTCTCAATCTGAGGGCTTGTTCTTGGACCTGTAAACAAGCTTCTTCTTTTTAGAACTTTGGTTGTCAAATGTGATCACCACTTTGCCTTGTTCTCCTGCCTTATATGTGTTGCTGATCACTGTTTCATTTGCTCCAACCTTTCTTGATTTCTCTATAATTATTGTGTATCCACCTTCAGCAGCTGGTACAAATTCAGCTCCATAAGATACATCCCACCCTGTCACTCTTGCTTCCCAAACCAAACTGCACTTCTGCAAAATCCAACATTTTCCCATATTCAACACAATAAAGTTGAGAAATGCAACAAATGAAATGCAAATCTAGCTATAGCTCAATTCTACAACTAGGAGTCGAACGTTTAACTTCTATGCACTAACAATGTTCAACAACAATAACTAACTCTCTATAATAAGCCTAATTATCTATATTACAATATCAATGTATATAAGTTAAATCCGTCAAGAAATACGGAACATACCTCAGTAACTGGGAATTCAATGGTGTGTTTAGAAGCTGGCTTAATGATGTCCTCTGTGGCAGGTTCAGCAACAGTGAATTCCTGTTCACCCTCTTTGCTAAGTCCACCATATTGTGCTGGTACTTGTTCAGGGGTTATGTATCTGAATTTTCATCACATTTATTACAAATCAGAATATGCTCAATGCAAATAATATACATTTGAAAGTCATCACAATAAGGAAAAAAAGGGCAAAATTAGAGTACTGACTTGAAAAGAGTCTCAGCAGATCTTGAAGGACCAGCAAAAACAAACTTGCTCTTTGTCCTTGTAGTGAAAACTGCATTTATCATTCTGTAGTAAGCTGGGTACCACCATGGAACATTGATGAACACCTTCACATCATAACACCCATATCAATTTAATATCCATATACCAACATCATATAACAATATAGAAATATCAAGCACAAAAGTTTTATCTTTTACTACTCCCTTCGCCTGTCCTGATTTATGTGACACCCTTTTCTTTTTAATCTGTCCCAAAGAATGTCACCTTTTAAATACTTAGAAAAGAGGCAGAGCTAGAATTTCAAGCTTATAGGTTCAGAATTCTAAGCATTTTAAGTTATTGGGTTCTAAATTATTAAATTATAAATAATTAATAAAGTGTTCTATGACAAATATAGAGTTTGAACCAAAGTTACTGCGTTCGCCGAACCCGTAGCCAGAACACTGGCTCCGCCCCTGACTTAGAAAAATCAATTTAACCTTAACATTCCTCTTTTATCCTTAATGTGATGTGATGAATATAGCAACACAAATATATAAACCTTATTTTACCCAACAAGTTTCAAAAGTCATTATTTCTTTCTTAAACTTAATGCCTAGTCAAACGGTGTCAACGTAAATAGGGACGGATGGAGTATCTTTCTTTTCATTTTAAAGGGGTGATGCTCCACTAGAAGTAATTGAAAGGGTAAGGATCATTAATAACTCAAAGTACTAACTTTGACGGGATAACTAGAAGTAATTCAACAACCAAGAAATGTACTTAAATCACAGATTTAAAAGGACAGAAAAATACCTGCTTGGCAACAAATTCAGGGTAATTATCCTGAAGCAATTGAAGGGCACGATTTGTAGCCTGGCGAAGTTCTTTCTTGAAAAAGAACAGACCTGGAGAATTCTTAAGATCAATAACTTGAACAAAAGTACAGATACCATCAGGACTAAAATCAAGATTCCTGATTGACTTTTCCATGAACTGAATTCTCCATCTGAGGAATTTAGTTAGTTTCTCCTTATCTGCAAAAGTGTTTTGGTACAATTCCTTGTTTTGGAATTCACCAAATGCATTGTAACAAACAGGGTGTCCTTCTTTGTCCAAACCATAATTGTACACAACTTTCTCAAGTCCTTGACCTAATTCTTTCTCATCCAAAAGTTCATCAATTTTGAATTCTTTTCTCCATGCAACAACACTTTTTAGCATGGTGAAAGCTTCTTTCACCTTGAAATCTCTTGCTCTTAGAAACTTGAGAAGGATGACGTCACTTCTCTCGTCAGCTAAAAGGGGTATTCCCCATATGGATACTTCTTCTGGTGGTGGTGTACACTCTGTTTTTGGCTCCTCTGCTTCCTCCGTTGCCGGTGGCTCCTCCGCGGCCGCTGCCACAGCAACAGCCGCGGGTACTTCGACAATTGTTTCCTTGATTTCTTCAGCTGCCTCCACCTTCTCCGCCTCCGATGGTGTCTCAGGCGCCGGTACCGTAGTTACTTCCGTTTCCGGTGGAGTCACTTTCTCCTCCAGTTCAACTGCCACCGGCTCCGGTGCTGCCTCTTCCACCGGCTCAGATGCTACCTCTGTAACCGGCTCTGCCTCTAGTGTCTCAGCAGGGGCTGCGACAGGGGAAGGGTCTGCTTTCTTTTCCTCCTCCTTCTCCTTGGCTGCCGACGGTGATGGCGGAGGCGGAGGGGAAGTGAATTCGTGTTTGTTAAGAGCTTCTTGAATTAACTGTTTGAATTCAGCCAATGCTTTTTGTTCAGGATTAGGAAGTTCTTCAACCTTGTTACTTTCTTCCTTAAAGGAAGTGGATTCAGCGACAAGGTCCTTCTCATCCTTATCAACCTCAACCTTGGATTCTCCGGTCGCCGGAACATCAGGTTTCTCCGGTGATTCCGGCAATTTTTCCGGCTCAGGTTGAGGTGTTTCCCTCACTGTAACATCAGAAACCACCACTTCTGGTGTCGTTTCTTCAGCCATTTTCTTGTTTTCTTCAGCCATTTGATCAAATTTCAGATACCCAGAAATGAAAAGGGCTTAAAGATTGGATTTTGAGAAATGGGGTTGAAATCGTGGAGGAAGAAATGCTTGGTAATGGTGAAAATGGTGGTAATGGGCAAGGGTATATATGTATGTATAGAACTGAATTTGGGGGTGGGGTGTCTTAAAAGGAAACAGACTGTCGAGGAGTTTCAAAGTATGAGTTGACAGCTCGTTACCCACAGTAAAAATGGGGTCCACGACAACCTCGAACACCGCTAATTCAGCCTATAATTCTAACTTTATTTTTTCAGAGAGCTGTTTGAAATTGTAATCATTGTGCCACTGAATCTTCTTTGTATTATCCTAGTTGGCTTCACTATATATTTATAGAGTTTTATTATTTTTTCTTCTATAGTTACCAAAAATATAATTAGTTACCACTTCCTCCGGTTCAAAATAAGTAATTTTTTACTTCCTCCGATTTATAATAAGTGTCCAATTTGCTTTTAGCATGCCCATTAAAAAAATACTAAATTCTATACAAAATACCTACTATGACTAAACTACCCCTAATCAAACATTTAATGTGAGGAGTAAGAAAACTTTTTAGGGATATGTACATAGGGGTTATTTTGTAAAAACAAATTGAATTCTTTCTTGATTACATAAATGGACACTTATTTTGAATCAAAATGAAAAAGCAAATTGGACACTTATTGTGAACCAGAGGGAGTAGATGTTTTCACACAGATTAAAAAATTCACCTTTTAACATTAATTAGCAATAAAATTGACCATGTTAACCTTTACTCTCTCTTCACGTAAACACTCCTAACACATACTCCAACACTATTTACTCCAGGGGCAATGTAGGAAAAAAATAATTAATTCATTCTTGAAATCTGGAAAAATCACTTATTTTGGATCACTAAAAAGGCCAAAAAAAAAAGTCACTTATTTTGGACCGGAGGAAGTACTTATTATTGCATATCTGATTATCAATTAATCATATTCGTTTGTCCTTGAGCTGTTTATCTTCCATAGATTTTTCTACTAGTGTTTGTCTCTTTTTAATTTTGAGATTTAAATTATGAAGTAAAGAGAATGAGGAGAAAGTATAGCCTCAAAAACAAAAGAAAAAAGTAATTTTTCTTACCCAAAACTTGGAAGTAATTTAAAAAGCTTTTTTCTTAAATATTGATCTTTATCTTAATATATATATATAATATAATTTCCAAATTTTGGTCCAATTACTTCTGTTTTTTTCTTCTTCCTATTCCTTTGTTTCTATTGATTTCTTCAATAGATGGTTGTAAAATCAGGATCATTATAGGACCAATAATTAGGGAAATATTCTTGTGTTGACATTATACACTTCAATTAGGAGTGACGGAAAATTGGTGGCGATTATGATGAGTAGCACTTCTATAATTGAAATAAAGATTATAGATATTTAAATACTCAAAATCTCTACCAGTCTTAGATTATTAATCCTCTTTTGTTAATTTTTTTCTAAAATCGGTGGAGGCAATGATAGCCATTCCACTCCTATCCTACATACTATATTTCTATGATACTAATCTTTCTTGTACGCACGTTGCGCGTGTACCCATATCAATGAGTATAAATTTTTTTTAAATTATATAAATATTATATTGATAGTCGTGTTTGTGTTATAAAATAAAAATTAAGAAAAAATTATAAATGAAATATCGAATGTTAATCCTATTTAATTAATGAACAATTCTTAACACTTAATACTATATAATCAATTTTTTCTCTATTTTTTATTTCTTACAACGCTGATTTTCTTCTTAAGAACGCAAATTTTTGTAAACTATTGCGTCAATTTGTAAGATATTCACTTATATGATAAATTTGTAACAGAATTTGATGGAATTCGTTTGCTAATCAATTAATTCAAATGCTTCGAATTCTTAATGTTAGCTCATTTCAACTTTTAAATTTTTAATTGCGATAACGATGGTGTATCATCACTTTTACTTCTTTTTTTCATATATACCCGATAGATCTTTTATTTTTGAATACATGTATATTGACTTTTGTTTGAAGAATCACACTCTTTTCTTTCTCTTTCACACTCACTCATACTCTAAACTATTTTCTTAGTTACTTTTTTTAATTGTTGAGCGTAGTTTTTAAATATTATACAAAAAATCATTAGAGAAAAAGATCTTGATTGGGTAGGAAAGGAGTTCATTTAATATGAAAATTAATAATAGTTTATATACAAAGCGACATTCGTATTTTAAACTTTAGATGAACTAAATATTTAAGACTTTAAGTTATAGTACAATATATATTTTCCACTTAGACTTTCCTAGAATTTTTTGTTAACTCTATCTCCTTTTAAAAAAAGAAGTCATTTTGGAGTTAAAGATTGCCCACGCAATCTAATTCTTTCAAAAGGAAAAAATAATTCTTATATATTCCGAAATGTTGTTCTTTTAATTTTTGTGATGGAAAAAATAAAGTATATTTTTAACATAAAAGTACTTCCTATGTTTATCGTAGACTAGCCTCTTTAAGTTATAAAAGTATTTATTTTATTTAAGGAATTTTTACATTCCTATGCCACATAGGAAACCTTATTACCGTCAATGTTTAAGGTTTGACTTAATTACACTTAGTTTACCAAATTACCAATTCTATACCATAATTAATTAAGAAAATAATTAATTGTACGTTTTTTACTCCTTAATTAAAGGAATATGAAAATTCTTCTTTGTTTATATGAGAACAAAATTTGAAGTGCTTAATCCAGGCATTCTTGGATACAGATTCCTCCAATATTCATTCTTCGATGCAATAAGTTTCTCGTTGAAGCCTAATCCAAAATATTGCTTTTGGTTCTTCCATATATTCCAGATGATGCTATTAGTTGTGATGGAAAATCAGTAACAACTTTTGGTGAATAAATACTGCATTTCTTGGGAATGTTCGGTAATATTAACTGGAAATCTTACCTTAATATTTCCCAATTCAAACATCCATCAGAAGTTCAGAACCATTCCAGTTAGAGATAAGATGAAAACAGAATCAATTAGCAACAGAGAATATGCTAGATATATATGAAAGAACATATCTTTCAGTATATTTTCTACAAAAATTCTACAAATATACAATAAATCAGTTTAAGTATGTATAAAGCAGTATTATTTGTAAGGGTATCTACATAATTACTACATTTATACTAAATTGTAGACTGTTTTTTGCAGAAGATTTGTAGAAGTTTTAATCGTTTTTTATTTGTGAAACAGAAAACAAAGCATGTACAATCAGAATACCAATAATCTACAATTTATCTACAAAATATCTACAAACTGGGTACATTAAATTTTAATATCCCAATTCCAATTCAATTGTAGCTTAATTGGTATTTTCGACATAATTGCGTTTTTTGCAGAAGATTTTGCAAATGTTTTAGTCGTTTTGGATTTGTGAAAACAGTAAACAAAGCATCTACAATTAGAATACAAATAATCTACAATTTATCTACAAAATATCTACAAACTGGGTACATTGAATTTTTATATCCCAATTCTCATTCAATTGTAGCATAATTGGGATTTTTGACATAATTGCGTTTTTTGTAGAAGATTTGTAGATTTTTTTTTGTGAAAACAGAAAATAAAGCATCTACAATCAGAATACAAATAATCTACAATTTATCTACAATTTCTGCAATATGTATTCTTCTTCTTCTTCTTCGAGTTTCAACCAAAATTCAGTCAAAACCAAGTCTAATCTTCACCAAAACTCCTCAAAATTGAGATATAAACTCCAAACCATATTCCCGATTATTTTCAACAACACCCAATCCAAACAAATAATGATTTTTGAAAACCCAAATTTGAATTCAAAGCTTTCAAGCTTTTTAATGGTTGTCAATGGTGGAATTGCTGCTCTCTTTTCATTTGCTTTGTATTACTGAAATTTGCGATTGAGAAATAAAGAGAGATGTTGAGAGAATGTCGACGAACAGAGCTTTTGCAGAATTGATTTCTACAATTTGAAATTGAGCTTCTAATTTCGACGAACTAAGCTTTTGATTTGTGTCTTAAGCGAAAATATCGAAGAACAGATCTGAGCTTTTGAACAGATTTGATTTCGACGAATTGAGCTTTTGAACAGATTTGATTTGTGGCTAAATCATTTAGAAGATTCTGTTCCTGAATTTTAGCACGCCTAATTAGGAAAATTCAGCTACTAATAATTAGTATTTAATGAATGGTATAATAATTGTAGGAAAAATGTGGACAGGGCGGGTAAATTAGAAACTATGCACATTTTTGGTAATAAAGTTTCATATATGCTATAGGAAGGAAAAAATCTCTTATTTTAATTGTATGCATGTTAATATGGTTTGGCTTATTATTAAAAAATAACCCAAGAAAATATTATAAATACTTTATACAACTTAAACAAGGAAACATTAGTACACAAGATTAAATTAATTTTGGAGTCCTAAATATTTAAAAAATAATTAAATAATTATTCTCAAATATGATAAGAATAACTCAAATAATTTGTATCTAGTATGAAATCTATTTTTAAAGGATAAAGGCAATTTATATTTAATTAAATATTTTTTTGCTTTTAATATATTATTACAGAGTATAGATAAATATAAATATAAATTATTAAAATTGATGGCAAATAAGAGAAGTTGAATCGGCAGGGTATACTTTTGTTATTCTATTCTTATAATGTGTAATTGGCGTGTTCTTTCTAATTTATGAATTCCTAAACATACCGAAGATTTGTAGGAATATTTGTTTTCGAAGCTCGGACTCATTTACTTATCCGTTTGAAGGGATAACTTTTCCAATTTGATTCCAACAAGGAAATATGACCGAAATCTAGAGTCATTTCTTTAAAGCAATACTTTTATAAGGTATAATTTTAATAGACTTTAAAGTCCTAAATATTAGGAACTTCTATCTTGTCCAAATAAGGATAGATTTAATCATTTTTTATTTAGTTTTAAAGTTCAAAATATTAAAAAATTAATTTAATTATAATTTTGTCCAATATGAACTTAATTTATAAAGGGTAAAAAGACGAACGAGACTTCATGGTTTTAATATAGTATAGAAGAGATAGATTTAGAAGAAGTGATTTGATTTTTTGTTTGTTTCAAAACATAATTTTGTGACTTTTGTGATACTCAAATATAGTCAAATGATTTTTTCTTTAGAAAAAATATTTTGTGATTTAGGGTGTGTTTGTATGAAGGAAAAAAAAATTCTAGAAAATAATTTCATGGAAAATGAGTAGTTTTATCACTTATTTTTCTTTGTTTGGTTGGTGAGTGGAAAACCTTTTCCAGAAAAATCGTTTCTATGCTACTCTCCTCAACCCCCCCCCC
>NW_017674349.1:46619-79561 GCF_001879085.1 Nicotiana attenuata
TTTCCCCTTTTTCCAAATACCCAAGGTTTTTAGGACTCTATTTTCTTCAAGAAATTTAATTATTCTTCTAAAAATTCACACAAATCCAAAGGAAATAATGTCTTGCTTTAATTATTTACGCAAAAATAACGTTTGTACTCCATAACTAAAAAGAAAATACTCTTTTTTTGGTTGAAAAACAAAGTACTCTTTATGCAACATGAAAATAAAGTACTCATTTTATTGAAATAAAAGAAAATACTCATTTTGTTGAAATGAAAAATGTCATGACCCGATCGGTTATGTTTTAGAACCCAATTCTGTGCTTTGAAGCCTTAAATACCTCATTCTAGCCCTCCTCAATTTGCGTGCCAGGTATTTTTCCGGAAAGCTTTTATGTTAAAAACTGATAAAAATAAGATTTTTTTCATAAAAAATTATTTGAGTTGCCTTCGGTCAGTATTTTGGGAAAACAAACCCAGATTCTTTATTTGATTGTCCCGGTGGGTCCGTATCGTAATTTGGGATCTGGGCGTATGCCCGGAATTGAATTCGGAGGTCCCTAGCTCGAGTTATTAATTTTTGTTGAAAGTTTGAAAAATTAACAATTTTTAAGAATTGACTGATGTTTGATCTTGTTGATACCGAGTCCGTATTTTTATTTTGGAGCCCGGTACAGGTCCATTATTATATTTATGACTTGTCTGTCAAATTTGGTGAGATACAGAGTTGGTTTGGCGTGATTCGGATGTTCGGTTGTGAAAATAGAAGTTTCAAAGTTTTCTTGAAAATTTCATTTGATTTGGTGTTCAATTCATAGTTCTAGGTGTTATTTTGGCGAATTGATCACGCGAGCAAGTTCGTATGATATTTTTAGACTTGTGTGTAGGTTTGGTTTGGAGCCCCGAGGGTTCAGGTGAGTTTCGGATAGGCTACAGAGTATTTTTGAGCTTGAATGAACTACCGTTGCATCAATTCTGCAGACTTCGCATTTGCAAGGTCTGGCTCGCGCGAAGGAAACATTGCATTTGCGAGCAGTGGGCTGGAGGGGGGATCTTCGCATTTGCGGGTTCGCAAATGTCACAAATGCGACACCTGCGACTGATCAAATAACTAAAAAGCAGGATTTTCACTCATTCTTCAAATTTTCAAAACAAGAAAACCCTAGAGGCGATTTTCCCAAGAACTCTTCTTCTCCAAATCATTGGTAAGTGATTCTAACCTATTTTCTTTCAATCTTTCATTATATTTCACAAGTTTTTAACCTAAAATCTAGTATTTTTATGGTGGAAATTGGGCGTTTGGGTAGAATTAGGGATTTGGTGAAATTGGAATTTAGACCTCAAATTGAGGCCGGATTTCAAAACAAATTACATAATCGGGCTCGGGGTTGAATAGGTAATCAGGATTTTAGTCCAAATTTCGGATTTGGACCAAGCGAGCCCGGGAGTTGACATTTGTTGACTTAACAGTGACCTAAATTGAATCTTTTGCAATCGTGGGTGATTTCTAAGGTTTATTTTGAATCGTTTGGTTGGTAATTTGCTAGATATTGTTGGTTCGGAGGCTTGTTTGAAATGCAAAGCTGTGGTTGAGCTTTGAGTGGTCTTTAGAGCGAGGTAAGTGTTGTGTCTAACCTTGATTTAAGGGAATTAGGAACCCTCAGACTATGTGTTTGTGAATTTTATGTGAGCGGCGTATATGCGAGGTGGCGAGTGCTTATACGCCGCCGAATTATCTGTTTCCACTGATTTTTCGCTTTTCCTTAATTATTTCCTTCCCTGCCTTAACTGTTATATGCTCTAAATGATTTCCATGTTTAACTCCTACATGTTAATCAATATCTTCTCATGTTAATGATGTTAGCTCTTTACATAGTTTCATGATTCCCTGCTATTTGCTTAAATTGACTTACTTGCACCTTCTAATTATCAATTACTAGATTGGTCTCGCTTTGTAGTATTACTTATGTAGATTCCTATATTGTACAAGGTTTCCTTTTTGGTTAGTTTGGTATTTATTGATTGTGAAGGTTTTCGTGGTTTGAACTTTGATTTGGCTTTGCACATTGAGTACTTGGTACTGATATGGTGGGAACGGGCTGCACGCCATAACAGGTGGAATAAGGGTGGATTGATATGGTGGAATAAGGGTGAATTCGTACCGTACGGTCGAATCGGGTTACGCGCCACAACAAGTGGAATAAGGGTGAATTGTTACGGTAAAATAAGGCTGAATTATGATACTGATATCGTTATATGGTGGGATCGGGTTGGGTGCCGCAATATATCTATATATTATTAGTTGTTGATGATGTTTACGATGAAATAAGGGAGGATTCTGTGTTATCTGGTGGGATCGGGTTGCGTGCCGCAACAGCCTATGTGTTTTAATTTCCTCGAGCTGTGTTGGTTTTCGGCATTGTTATTTGAAACTCTAAGAATTGGTAATTCTGAACGACACCGGTTATTCCTTGAGGTTGTAGCTGCTATTTTCTGTTGACTATCTTATCTTGTTCCGTATTTCCTTTTCTGCCTTTATTATATGTTGCGTACAGGTTGTAGTGTAAGTGACCCGCCTTAGCCTCGTCACTACTTTGTCGAGGTTAGGCTCGGCACGTACATGGGGTCGGTTATTCTCATACTACACTCTGCACTTCTTGTGCAGATTTTAGAGTCGGTCCCAGCGGCGGTTATTAGCGTGCTTGGATTGATCAGCTCAGCGGAGACTTGAGGTACAGCTGCTCAGCGTCCGCAGCTCCTGAAGTCCCCTTCCTTGTTTTTATTTAGCTGTGTATTTTTATTCGGACAGCTCTGTACTTATTTCAGACCCTTGTATGTATTATTCTAGTAGCTCGTGCACTTGTGACACCGGATTAGGGATTCGTAGCAAATGTTTGACAGTTTTAGCTTGCGCATTTATACTTTAGATTGTTTTAGTTATTTAAGTTCTTTCTCAATATTTAATTCAAACTGTTAAAAATGGATAAACTGATCTAATGTTGGCTTACTTAGCAAGTGAAATGTTAGGCGTCATCACTATCCCGACGGTGAAAATTCCGGATCGTGACAAAAAAAGGTATTCTTTTTACATCATGAAAAGAAAATACTTTTTTTGTTGAAATGAAAGAAAATACTTTTTTCATATCATGTAAAAACAATACTCATTTGTTGAAATGCAAAAAAAATCTATACATGAAAAGAAAGTACTATTAATAATATTCTTATTTATGATGGGGGTGGAGGGTGAGGGGTGGGTGGGTAGGCGGGGGTTGGGATGGGGGTGGGGTTGGGTGGGTGGTGTGAGGGTGTGGGGTTGGTGGGGATGGGGAATAGGGTGGGGAAGGTTGAGAAGGAGTTTTGAAAAATATTTTCCCTTCTCTTGATAAGGAAAACATTTTCCTCCAATTGGAGGAAAATGAGTTCATGAGGAAAATATTTTCCAAAACATTTAAGCCAACCAAACATGAGAAAATTAAAAAATATTTTCCGGAAAATGTTTTCCTCCATACCGAACACACCCTTAGTGAAAGTAAGAATGAAGTGATTATGCGTGAAATTATTCATTAATGTTCAGCTGAGTTTTCGTATTTTATCTTAAAATTATAGCCAATATCTTATTACGAGTAATTCCGACAACTTCATAAGGAAAAGAAACATTTACCTATTATAGAGATTGTGCGATTTGATTCTTTTTTATATGAATTACGAAATAAGTAAATTAACTGAACTCATCTGAATTGAAAATCAACGGTAACAAGCAAATAATTGAAGCAAAACACAATTACTAAGTATGAACTTGGACATATTTATATTGAAGTTCAGAAAAGAATATATTTAAAGTTGAAATTTTGAAAACGTTTATGAAAATTGATTTCTCCCCATTGTCATGAGCTCATCTTCAAATCTGAAGATTTTATTCCTTAATCCTTTCCAGCAGAAGACATCGTGACATGGCTGTCATGAAGAATAAATATAAATTATTGCAATATAAGACACGTGTAAATCGCAGGCTATCCTGATGATCAGCCTTAGATAACAGTCTGTCATACAATCCTTAATTTGTTTGGAAAATTCCCAATGGTGCTTTTTCATCATTTTAAGCTGGTTTATTAAGCCATTTAAGCTAATTGAATATTATTGTACTTCTTTTTATCAAAAACAGAATTGTTAATATGAAATATAGTGCTGAAGAACAAAATCCAGAGATATTACAACAGCAAATTGCAACTACATCGTGTTATAATGATTGAGAGTTAGCTCGACAAAGTACAAAATGAAATAGAAAAATTATTAACCACTTTTCTTAAATAAAAATATATACATAGTGTACTAAAAACTAATATTCAGCAATCGAATGGTTCTTTATGTAATATTTTGGAAAAGTATTAGAAATAAATTAAAAGGTTTAAATAACAATCGATCCGAAAAAAAGAAGTAGATATGGTTTAGCGATTAGCACTAAAGAGAAAAGGAACTTTTGTCAGCTGTCACAAACAGTAGTTTCCACTTTCATTTTTCTCTTCTAGCATAAAATTTATTTGAGATAAATATTTTTCCCTACAGAAAAGGGCCAAATATATCCCTTTACTATTGAAAATTGTTTAAACTTATCCTTCGTTATATTATTTGGCCATTTTAGACCCTACCGTTATACTATGAGTCACATTTGCCCTTATTTTTTACGGAGGGCCACGTGACAGCTCCTCATTAAACAACCCACCCCCAATTTAATGTACCCGGTTTACAACTCAATTATCCATAACCCGACCTGCTAGTGAATGAAGACAACTGTAGTTTTAATTTCCTTGCTTGGAACTTAATTTGCTCATCTCTTCCAAGCATGTACCAGCAAGGAAAATCCAAAAGACCCTTCAATTCATTTTCTTCAGTGTTCGGCCATTCCATAACAGAGTTGTACACCTCGAAGATGCCGAAGACAGAGACGAAGTAGATGAACTTCTCCAACTTCTCAATAAACAATTCTTCATCAACTTCGTCTCGAACCCGAACCCACAATATTGTTGGGACCAAATTTGAACTCCATTATTCAAGTTGTGGTCATCAGCAACAGCGTCATAACTTGATTTCTCGAATTTGAACATCAACAAAGTATAGCCATTTTCGTTATCACCAAACAACCAGTTATGAAATCCCATAAAACCCATCAACTTCAATCTTCTCATTGCCTCTGATTTTTCATTTCAAGTGCTTAATCTGCAATACTTTTTTGCTGTCCATGCTGAAATACAACCTTGGATCTTCCCCTATTATGCAATCAATAGAGATTTCTCTCTCTTTCCCAATAAAATTTGCTTTAGTTTCTGAAAGATCCCCAAAAATGTGAACTTTGTTATCTCCTTTGTTGTTAACATCTTTGGACCCCTGTTTCCTCTAGAAAATAAAGGGCTTTATGTGGAGGTGGAAAGAAGGTGTACTGGTGGAGGATAGATGAGGAGAAGAAATCATAGTATTATTACGAACTTCATCAGAACCGTTGAAAAAAAAATGGATGTGAAAAATATGCAGGTTGGGAGACCAAGTGAGAGTAAAGAGGCCGAGGTGAGTGTGGTGAGGGAGGTGGCCAGGTTGGAGTAGTAGCAACTGGTGGTTGCATCGGTGCCGGAACGACGGCCACGTCAAGAGGGTATCAAAAGCAAAAGAACGGGTCGGGTTATGGACATTTGAGTTGTGAACCGGGTAGATTAAATTGGGGGTGGGTCATTTAGTGAGGAACTGCCACGTGGCCCTCTGTCAAAAATAAGGGCAGAAGTGATTCATAGTATAACGGTAGGGTCTGAAATGACCAAATAGTATAACGAATGATAAGTTTAAACAATTTTCGATTGGAAAGGGATATATTTGGCCCATTTTCGTTTTCCCTAACATACAATTAACCTCATTATTTCGAGAAATTATCCAAAAATCTCTCTCCAAATTAGGTAAGTAGGGGACGTGACTATCAACTAGGAGAGCCAATTTCAGCCCAAGCTCATTTGACCCTTCCTACCCATCCAGGTTGGGCTAGTCATTGACCCTGTTGAACTCAACCCATTTTAACACAGCTCATTTCAATTCATCTAAAGTTTGGATGATATTTAGCCCAAATTGATCCATGAGTAACTTTGCTAAAATATCTTTAAAATAATATTCTTTTAGTGTGATATGTTATATATGACCACACACTCCCAAACAATATGATATTTCATTAAAAGATAGATAAAAGCCTTTTTCATTCTGAAATTTCATAAAAGAGATCAACTCAAAAACAAAATGCGAAAATAACTAGCCCGATATCGGGGTGTCACTAAGTCATGAGCAACCACTACAATTGTTCTGAAATATAGCAAGACTAACATAGTTTGAGAATAACAAAATACACTAAAGGGAAGATAAAGAAGGAGAAAAGCAGGACTGCGATCGCCAGGCAGCTACCTCGCTATCTCCGATGAAAGTCAGCAACTGGAATAGTCAACAGCCGCTACCGTGGCTAGAGATACCTGGATCTGCACACAAGGTGCATGGGGTAACGTGAGTACACCAACTCAGTAAGTAACAAGTCCAAACTATGGAATAATAGGTAGTGACAGACTAAACCTCAAATAAAATTAAACTGTGCAATAAAGTCGGCATGCTTTCAATTCAAGTATTCAGCTCAAGTAATAAAGTAAATACAAATCCGAATAATGTGAAGTATAAAGCTCAACTAATCTCTACGTACCATTGCACAGAATGCATGAAAATGTACCATGTACCTCCACTCTCAAGTGCTCAACCACTCGGTACTGTATATGGCCATCAGGCCCAGGGAAGATCCATCCTGGAATATATACACAACACTGACAACAATCACTCAGTACCGAGGATGGCCATTCCAGCCCTATGGAGAAGATCCATCTCCAGGAATAAATACTTCGGACAAGATCCATGTCCAGGGAAGATCCATCCCTCAAAATATCAACTGCGCTCACTAGGGGTGTGTTACAGACTCCGGAGGGGCTCCTACAGCCCAAGCTCTATCATAATCATCAACATAACTGCTGTAGCGTGCATCCTGATCCCATAACTATCACTCATGATCATGCTCTCGGCCTCACTCAGTCATCACTCTCCAGTCTCACACACACGGGCTCACAATGCCATGAAACTAGCCCGAAACAATGATATGATGTGCCAAATAATAACAACTGAGACTGAGACATGATATGATATGCATGAATAAGACTGAGTATAGAATATCAATGAATCTAATGAGATGACAGCAAGAAACGACCACTCGGGTCTTAACAATATCAGCGTGAAGCCCTAATATGATATCTAGCATGATTTACAGCTCATTTACTTAATCAGATGATAGAAACACGGATATCGGCAAGAAAGAGACACTAAGCGGTGCCATGGAATGAACCATGCCACAATTCTCACGCTGCACGCCCGCACGCCTGTCACTTGGCATGTGCGTCACCTCAACGCTAATCACATAACATATAGTTCGGGGTTTCGAACTCTCAGAACCAAGTTTGGAAGCGTTACTTACCTCAAACCAAGCCAAAATCCTACTCCGCGATGCCCTTGCCTATAGAATCGGCCTCCAAATGTCCCTCTAACCAAAAGCAATACAATGCAATCAATATAGGCCAATGAACTAGTTCCACATGAAAAATTATAAACTTAGACCAAAATCCCGAAATTCACCCAAACCCGGCACCCGGGCCACGTCTCGGAATCCAACAAAAAACACAAAACTAGAAATACCTTTCACTCACGAGTCTATCCATACCAAATTCATCATAATCCGACATCAAATGGTCCCTCAAATCCTCAAACCAAACTCTCCAAAATCCCAAGCACTAACCCCTCATTTTCACCCCTAATCTTCACTAATTACATCATTAAACAACGGGAAATCATCAAATATACGTGTATTAGGGGTCAAGCCACTTACCTTACTGATAAACCCTTGAATTCCTCCTCAAAATTGCTCTCAAAAGCTCCAAAGCTGACTAAAAATGGTGGAGAATAAACCCAAATTCGCGAAGTCCACAATTTATACTTTCTGCCCAGAGATACCGCATCTGCGGTCCAATTGTCGCTTTTGCGATGCCGCACCTGTGGAAAATCCCACTTATGCCCTCAGAACCCGCTTCTGCGGTCCAATTCTCGCACTTGCGGTCTAGCAGGTGCGCTCCACTATTTGCACGTGCGGCTGCTGCCCACCTTAGCCTTGGCCGCATCGGCGGATCCTTCTCCTCCTCTATGGCCTCGCACCTACGGTCCCCACTCCGCAGGTGCGGTTTTGACAGCTGAGTTCAATCTTCAGCATTCCTCAAATTCCAACCTTGTTCCGTCAACCACCCCAAATTTAACCCCTTTTCCCTATTTCCCGTTTATATGAACTCACATACAATTCCACATTTAATTCAATTACAACGTGTGTTTCCCCTTATTTCCTAATCATGTTCCCGACTTTCAATTTTGCTATATCATGTCTCTCTCCAATCCTTACCCCCTCTATTTGCTTTATTACAATTCCTTCATTTCACAAACTAACTTCTTCCCTATTTTTCTTTCCTTTATGTCTTTACGTTTATTCAATACTGCATTTATTTTCAAACATGTGAAAATACTTGACAATGTGTTATTTTTTACATAATGCTTGCTCAACATCATATTCCACTCGTGCGTACTAATACCATAGCGACACTTGATGAGTGTCCGCGCTCTTCGTAAAATCACCCTTTAAATTTGGAAAGGCTTATTTGCGATAAAACTAGTCAATCAACGGTGCAGTCGATGGTTCCGTGCCTTTCCCTCTCAAGTTGTCCGCTTGAGGGTACCAGTCTAGACTTCTATAGAAACCTTACTCTGATTTTAAATGTACATGCATCATGATCAAACCTAGCCTGGGTTAATATGTTGTCCGCATAATAACCCTCTAAGAAAACCTTGTCCAAAGTCCACCGGGATTTCCATAATCCCAACGGGCGCAACCACGATATGTGCATTATTTGGAGAGATAAATGCCGACATGCTAATCGTTAGAGTGTAAGTAGTCGAATCCGGAGGGAGCAAGGGTCTAACTCTATTTATTTTGTAGAAAATGAGGCACGAAGTCCCCAGGTTCGGCATGGTCCTAAGTATACCACCGTTGTTGTTGGATTGGTGGGAAAACCTTTCGCCAAGCGACAAAAATCACGTGAAAAGGGTTCTTGGAAATTTACCCTCCTTATTGGACATCCAACCAAACAACATGCTGATCGAGGCTGCTACTATGTTCTCGGATGGAGAAAGAGCTGTATTCCGTTTTGGCAATATAGAAATGACTCCTCTTTTGGAGGAAATAGGAGGATTCGCAGGATTACCATGGGATAGTCCCGGTTTACTAGTACCAGAAAATCGCACGACCAGGGGGTTTATGAAGATGATGGGTCTGAGAAAGAATGATGACTTGGCATGCCTGAAGAAGTCCTACATACCCTTGGACTTCCTCTATGAACGATATGGACATAGCAAATCTTACCGTATCTTTCATGATGAACTCTCCATCACTTCCCTGGGTTGGACTCATCGTAGGGTTTTTGTATTCATTGTCTGCTTTCTGGGTATGATAGTGTTTCCAAGCCAATGGGACAGAGTTCACACCAGGTTAGCCATGGTAACCAAAGCTTTAATGGAGGGAATTGAGGGACAAACATACGCTATTGTTCCGATGATTGTCGCAGAAATATACCGGGCTCTGGATCGTTGCAAGAAAGGGTTCAAACATTTCGAGGGTTATAACTTGCTGCTGCAGATTTGGTTGTTAGAACATTTTCAGAGAGGCCAGTAGCGCCAAGAGTTTCCACAGAGACCATGGAATGATCACATAGCTTTCCACCTTCCGAAAAGAATGACCTTTATCCCAGACATGTTTGCACAGCCAGAGAATGCTACAGAATAGGCACAGTTTTTCAGCAATTTGACCGAGGACAAGGTTCATTGGATGTTCGAGTGGTTCCCTACTAACGATTCATCATCAGATCCAGGGATGTTCCGCATTTGGTGTTGATTGGGTTAAGGGGCATACATCCCTATGTTCCTATCAGGGTTATGAGACAAGCAGGCAGAAAACAAGTCATACCACGAGTCTCCAAAATGAGTCATTACAGAGCTGATTTTCAGGATGATACCATTCCATACAAGTGTGAGGCCCAGCAAATGTGGCATTTGAAGATTATCTTGAAAAAGGACACCATCGAGCCAGATCGATATCACGCAGGTCATGTGTACTTCTACCCATCATGGTTAGAAGATAAGATAGCAGGAATAGTCGAGCCAGGGGTCGGTCAAGGAAACAGGGTCATAGATGAGGCTGCTGAAGCACAGGTAAAGTATGAGAGGCTACGCAAAAGAGTCGTTGAATCCGAAGCCAGGCACTAGGAACAACACAAGTTAGACATAGAGTCAATTAATGAGTGGAGGGAAATAGCTACAAGGACGACAGAAAGGTTGGAATACTTGGAGCAGGGTCTAATGAAACTGGAAGGAAAGATGAGGAAAAGGGTAGTAGACTGTCAGAATGCAGAGGGCAACGGAGGAGGACACCTAGTGAGGGCGTACTTGCTGTTGGACATGCACAACCTGGAGAATCTGATTGACGGAGCCAAAAGGGTCAAATATCGAGAAGGTCCCTCTCGGACCAAGTAGATTAGGTTTATCCGTTTTTTGAATCGTTCTGGAATTCGAATGTAATACGGCAAATGCCATTAGTAACTCATTTATTTATTGTCGTGTTTAGGTTCGTCTTATTTATTACATTAATGAAATGAGGCATTTATCAATATAAAATCTTTCCAAATCTACTTGTCGCTAGGCTTACCTCGGGCACAACGAAGTTCCCCAAATTAGGACGCGAATTTACATTGCAAATACTTTTCAGAATCCTCACTGACTGGTTTACCTTTTGCATTTTTCTTTATTTTGATTATTCCCATTCCCTAAGGTTGGTTCGCACATACTAGCATCGTCAGCATATCACACCAGATCCAGAGGCCCTCCACCTCCTCCTCCTCCAAGAAATCCGAAAAGCAAAGGAAAAGCTAAGATGGATGATATGAGTGGTGTCAGGAAAGACAACGCTATACATGCTAAGAATATTGAAACTTTAGACGGTCGGAGTACTCCAGCACAGAATGATTTGGTCCTATGATTGGAACAGAAGATACTACAATTGCAAGGGGAGCTTGAGCAGGTCCGCAATTTGGCAAACCTCTCCCTCACCCTAAACATCCCCGATCTTAACCAGCAAAATGCTCAAACCCCAGCACCTCCTCAAAATACATCAAACCAACATCCACAAAATCATCCCGTACCCCATCAATACGCAACACCTCCCCAAAATCCTAATCCTCTACCAGTACCAACACCCCCTCAACACCAGCATCTCCCGACTCAATACCCACAAACCACTTACCATACTCCTCAGAATACCCCAGAACCTATCGCTAATCCGCAAAATTCAACTAATGATCACCACTACACTCCAACCCCCGACACCCACCAAAACAATCCCATATACGTAGAAACCTTACCCCACTCTGCTCAACCAATCTCTTACATACCAGAATCCGCCGAGAAAGACCTTCTCATTAAGAATATGGCAGAGGATCTCAAGAAGCTCACAAGCCGAGTCCAGGGTGTTGAAGGAGGTAAAGGAATTGAGGGTCTGAATTATGAAGATCTATGCTTTCAGCCACACGTAGAACTGTCGGAGGGTTACAAAACTCCCAAGTTCGAGATGTTCGACGGAATAGGTGACCCAAAGGTACATTTGAGGACGTACTGCGACAAGCTCGTGGGAGTTGGGAAAGATGAATGAATTCGTATGAAGCTATTCATGAGGAGTCTCACTGGAGACTCCCTATCTTGGTACATCAGTCAAAATCCCAAGAAGTGGGTTAATTAGGTAAGCATGGCATCGGACTTCATGGACCGATTCAGGTTTAATACAGAGAATGCACCGGACGTCTTCTACATACAGAACCTCAAGAAGAAACCAACGGAAACTTTTCGCGAGTATGCTACTCGATGGAGGTCAGAAGCTACAAAGGTTAGGCCGGCATTGGAAGAAGAGCAGATGAACAAATTCTTTGTCAGGGCCCAGGATCCAGAATACTATGAAAGGTTAATGGTCATCGAAAATCACAAATTCTCTGACATCATCAAACTCGGGGAAAGGGTTAAAGAAGGGATCAAGAGTGGGATGATAACTAATTTTGAGGCATTGCAGGCTACGAACAAAGCATTACAGTTAGGGGGTATATCAAAGAAGAAAGAAGTAGGGGCAGTGATGGTAGCCCAAGGTCCAAAGTCCCCACTCACATACCAAACACCTCCACCTACATACCAACCTACGCCTCCCAGATATCCTCAACCCGCTACAGCCTATCACACTTATAACACCCAACCAGCCTATTACCATTCACCTCCAACCCGTCAAAACTATTAAAAACCCAGACCCAATTTCGATCGCAGGCCGCCCAGACAATACACCCCTATTGCTGAGCCCATCGACCAACTATATGAAAGACTGAAGGCTGCCGGTTATGTCACCCCTATTCCCGCTGTCTCCATGGAAAACTCATCCCAATGGGTCAACCCGAACAAAACATGTGCGCAACATTCCGGCATGAAGGGGCATACTATTGATGAATGCGACACTCTGAAAGACAAGATTCAGACCCTGATCGATACCAAAGTCATACAAGCAAAGGAAGCCGCACCCAATGTACGCAACAATCCCCTCCCAAATCATGGGGGTGAAGGAGTAAATATGATAGAAATTGATGAAGAATGAGATCCTGAAGGATCAATTGGGCTTATTCAGGAAGGTGACGACCCTCAGAAGCCTGCAGTCACACTCACTCCTATTGTGGTACAGATACAACCACAAGTCGAAGTCGAAGTAGCCGCATCAGCTCCGTTTGAAATCGAAGTGACAACACCTGCGACTACACCTACTCCATGTGAAGTAGAAATAGCCACACCCTTCACTGTGACGGTAGCATCCACACAACCCTTCAGTTCCAACGCCATACCTTGGGATTATGTTGCCGAAGCTAGGAGAAAAGGAAAAGCAAAAATGGAAGAGTCTGGTGCTGCACAGGGGATGACCAAAACTAGAAAAATCTATACACCCGAAAATTTGATGGGAACGAGCAAGGAAGCTGCTGCCAGACAACCCATCATTGAAACCGGTTTAGATGATCTCTGGAGGAAAGTACAGGCAAGAGAATACTCTGTTGTTGATCATCTGAACAAAACCCTTGCTTAGATTTCCATTATGTCGTTGCTACAGAATTCTGAGACGCATAGGAATGCGTTAATGAAAGTGTTGAATGAAGCTTATGTTCCCAACAACATCACCAGTGGAGACATGGCCAACATGGTAGGGCAAGTACTGGAAAGCCACAAGATCACCTTTTACGAAGATGAATTACAACCTGAAGGACTAAGTCACAACAGAGCACTGCACATCATAGTATAGTCTGAGGATAAATTCATCGCCAGAGTCCTAATAGATGGGGGTTCAAGCCTCAATATTTGTCCATTGACTACTCTGAAAAGGTTGGGTAAAGATTTCCATGAGATACGAGCAGGGAGTATGAATGTGAAAGCATTTGACAGGTCCCAAAGGGCCACAATTGGGAAAATTAACCTTTGTTTGCAGATGGGCCCGACTTGGTTTGATGTTGAGTTTCAGGTATTGGACATATCTGCTACGTATAATCTTTTACCGGGACGACCTTGGATACACGCTGCTGGAGCTATAGCTTCTGCGCTACACCAAGCCGTGAAGTTCGAATGGAACCATCAGGAGGTAATCATTCATGGAGACGGAAGTAATCCCATTCACACCAGTCAAACCGTCCCGGTTATCGAAAATAGAAGAAAGTTGGGTGGAGAAACTTATCACCGCATTGAGCGTGTCAATGCAATTGAGAAAGATAAATGGTGGAGCAGCAAAATAGAAAGCATACTGGCATGGTCAGGGTATGAACCCAATTAAGGTCTCGGTAAGAATCTCCAGGGTATCACTAAGCCAATACAACCGAAGCGTCACGGTACCACCTTTGGACTTGGGTATCAGTACACCTGGCAGGAGTATGATGATTGGTCGCCGCCATGGCGTGGCCTCTATTACCCTCTTGAGCAGCCAGTGCCGCATCTGAGTCAGACCTTTCAACAGGCCGATACAATATGGGTATCTGAAGAAGAGGAAGCTTTGGCTGGGCTAAGGAACTTGTTTCTAGAAGACGAAGACACGGATTGCAATGCGATAGTTGAGGAGGAGGAGGATGAAGAAGGCCTTACCATTCAGACGGTGGAGAGGGGAGCATTTCTCAGGAACTGGACCGCCACACCATCAAGGGCCAGACGAGTCCCGGGGTAGCATGGCTACTAATGTTATTCAAAAAAACAAGTCTTTTGAGCATTTAGTTTTGAAAACACCTTTCTTTCAGTATTTTGTTTTGGAAAACATTGTTTTGAAGTCATCTAGACGATATTTTGTTTAACGCTTCAGCATTTATCGAATAATTTGATGTTTTATTATCGTTATCTTTCATATTTTTCTTTTACGGCATTACTATTTCTTACCTTGATGAACCAACGACTGTGACATGTAATGAGACAATACAACATAAGGATAATGACTCGGAAGAAGAAGATGAGATACCTGAGGAAGTTATCAGAGAAGTTGAGGATTTTGAGAATAAGCCTAAGTCCAACCTGGACGAAACCGAGACGGTCAATTTGGGAGATTCTGAAACAATCAAAGAAACTCGCATAAATATTCATCTGTCACCGTTAGAGAAGAAAGAATACACTCGTTTCCTGAAAGAATATGAGGATATTTTTGCATGGTCATATGATGACATGACCGGTCTGAGCACATCCATAGTGGCTCATAAGTTGCCTACCAATCCAATGTGTCCGCCGGTGAAGCAGGAACTCAGAAAGGTCAAACCAGACATGAGCCTAAAAATCAAGGAGGAAGTCACTAAGCAGATCGAAGCCAAAGTCCTCAAGGTAGTTGAGTACCCAACATGGCTAGCCAACATTGTACCGGCTCCGAAGAAAGATGGGAAAGTCAGATGTGTGTTGACTATCGGGATTTAAATAGAGCAAGTCCCAAGGACGATTTCCCACTACCGAACATACATATTATGATCGACAATTGCACCAAGCATGAACTCCAATCCTTTGTAGATTGCTTCGCGGGTTATCATCAGATTTGGATGGACGAAGAAGACACATAGAAAACAACTTTCATTATACCATGGGGAGTGTATTGCTACAAAATGATGCCATTCGGTCTGAAGAATGCTGGGGCTACCTATATGAGGGCCATGACGACCATTTTCCATGATATGATACACAAGGAAATAGAGGTATATGTTGACGATGTCATCATCAAATCCAAGAAAGCCACAGATCACATAGCAGACTTGAGGAAGTTTTTTGACCGGCTATGGAAGTACAATTTAAAACTAAACCCTGCAAACTGTGCATTCGGGGTTTTTGCTGGAAAATTGCTGGGATTCATCGTCAGCCGCCGATGAATCGAGTTGGACCCATAAAAGGTTAAAGCTATCCAAGAATTACCACCACCGAAGAACAAGAAGGACGTGATGGGTTTCCCGGGACGCCTCAATTACGTCAGACGCTTCATAGCACAGTCCACAGTAATATGTGAACCAATCTTCAAAATGTTGAAGAAGGATGCTGCAACCAGTTGGACCGAGGATTGTCAGAAGGCTTTTGACAAAATCAAGGAATACCTATCCATATCGCCAGTCCTAGTCCCGCCGGAACCAGAGAGACCTTTGCTACTCTATTTGTCCGTACTAGATGGGGCTTTTGGTTGTGTTTTGGGACAACATGACGAGACGGGGAGAAAGGAGCAAGCCATATATTACTTGAGCAAGAAGTTCACACCTTATGAAGCACGGTACTCTCTGCTAGAACGCACTTGCTGTGCTTTGACATGGACATCTCAGAAATTGAGGCATTACTTTTGCGCCTATACCACATACCTCATATCAAGGATGGATCTTCTGAAGTACATCTTTCAAAAGCCTATGCCTACTGGGAAGTTGTCCAAGTGGCAAATATTGCTGAGTGAGTTCAATATCATCAATGTAACTCAGAAGGCAGTCAAAGGACAAGCTTTGGCAGACCATCTTGCCAAAAATCCTGTAGGATGAGAATACAAACCATTCAAAACGTATTTTCCTGACGAAGAAGTGTCATTCGTAGGAGAGGACATTGCTGAAGCCTACGACGGCTAGAGAATGTTTTTCGACGGAGCTGCAAACTTCAAAGATGTGGGTATTGGAGCAGTTTTGGTGTCAGAGACAGGTCAGCATTATCCGGTATTCGCAAAGCTTAAGTTTTCATGTACCAATAATATGGTAGAATATGAGGCTTGCATTATGGGGCTCAACTTGGCCATCGACATGAATATACAAGAGTTATTGGTAATTGGTGATTCGGATCTTCTGGTACATCAGGTTCAAGGAGAATGGGCTATAAAAAACACCAAGATACTACCATACATGTATCACGTGCAAGAACTGATAAAAGAGGTTCACGAAGATAGAATTCAAACATGTTCCAATAATCCAGAACGAGTTCGCAGACGCACTGGCTACTTTGTCTTCCATGATACAACATCCGGATAAGAATTTCATCGATCCCATTCCGGTAAGGATCCACAGTCAGCTAGCTTATTGTGCTCATGTTGAAGAAGAAACAGACGGAAATCCATGGTTCCACGACATCAAGGAATATTTGGCGAAAGGAGAATACCCAGAGCAGGCAAACCATACTCAGAAACGCACACTGCGTAGGCTGTCCAATCATTTCTTCCAAAGCGGAGGAATTTTGTATAGGAGAACACCTGATCTAGGACTATTAAGGTGTGTTGACAACGAAGAAGCTTCCAAATTGCTCGAGGAAATACATGCCGGAACCTGCGGCCCACATATGAACAGTTTTGTTCTAGCCAAGAAGATACTCAGGGCCGGATACTTTTGGATGACTATGGAAACAGATTGCATCTGGTATGTCAAGAAATGACACCAATGCCAGGTGTATGCAGATATGATACGGGTACCGCCAAACGAACTCAATGCAACAAGTGCACCTTGGCCTTTTGTTGCCTGGGGAATGGATGTCATTAGTCCGATCGAACCCACTGCTTCGAACGTGCACAAGTTCATTTTAGTGGCCATCGATTACTTCACAAAATGGGTAGAGGCTGCATCTTACAAAGCTGTAACCATGAAAGTCATCGCAGATTTTGTCAGGGATCGTATTGTTTGTCGATTCGGGGTTCCCAAGTCCATCATCACTGAAAATGCCACCAATCTCAACAGTGATCTGATGAAAGACATGTGCGAAACTTTCAAAATCAAGCACAAAAACTCCACAACATACAAGCCTCAAATGAACGGAGCCGTGGAAGCCGCCAACAAGAACATCAAGAAGATACTAAGAAAAATGGTAGAAAATCACAAGCAATGGCATGAGAAGTTACCATTTGCCTTATTGGGATACCGTACCACAGTCCGCACATCAACCGGTGCAACTCCCTATTTGCTGGTTTATGGTACCGAAGCTGTCATTCCTGCCGAGGTAGAAATTCCTTCTTTAAGGATCATACAAGAAGCTGAACTCAGTGATGCAGAATGGATAAGGAACCGCTATGAGCAATTAGCTCTCATAAATGGAAAAAGGATGAATGCAGTGTGTCATGGTCAGCTTTATCAGAATAGAATGTCCAGAGCTTTCAACAAAAGGGTCAAACCAAGACAGTTCACACCGGGGCAGCTGGTGTTGAAGCGGATCTTTCCACATCAAGATGACACCAAGGGGGAATTTTCACCTAACTGGCAAGGTCCTTACATGGTTCACAGGGTACTAACAGGAGGAGCCCTCATACTCGCAGAAATGGACGGAGAAGTTTGGCCAAAGCCTATTAATTTGGATGCAGTCAAGAGATACTACATTTAAATTGCTTACATTTCTTCATCTGATGTAACTAAACTACGCTTGACCTGATTCCCGTTTAAGAGGGGATACGTAGGCTGCCCTGTGCGTTCGATCACATCTTAATAAAATTTTCATTTTCCCCACAACCAGAAACTGGGGCAGAATTTTGAGGAGGACCCTCAAAATTTCGGAGCAAGTCCAGCCGACATCATCATATGCAAGACAGTCAGAGAATCGATTAAGTAACTGGGCCAGAATTTTAAGAAGGATTCTCAAAATTCCAGAGCAAGTCCAACAAACTTCGTCACATGCAGCACGGCCGAAGGATCGCTTACTAAACTGGGGCAGAATTTTGAGAAGGACCCTCAAAATTCAAACGCAAAGAAGCCGCGATATCTCTAAAAGTGTCGCAGTCGTTAGTTCATCCAATTTACTTGATATTATATACCACTATATTTTCTAAATAACTCTATTTCATCAAACAATGCAGGGTAACTCAAAGAGGATCTCCAGAGCAAAGCAAAGCAAAACAAGCGGACAAAGGCACGAACCAACCTCCCCTGCAAAACTCATGATTTTTCTTTGGATGCAGGAACAAGGAATAACCACAAGTACGTGTGCCTCAAAATCATTATAATAACCAGACCACCAAGCGCAAATATATCTCCAGCTAAGAAATATTCTGCTCTTATTTGCTATTTGCCCATTGCATGAGACTAAGCTCTGTCTCAATTCTTGCATGAGGCTAAGCCTTGCCTCCCCAACTGCATAAGGCTAAGCTCTACCTTCCCATTGCGTGAGACTAAGCATTGTCTCCTCTATTTGCATGAGGCTAAGCCATGCCTCCCTATTAGCATAAGGCTAAGCATTGCCTTCTCTTTGCATGAGACTAAGCTCTGTCTCAATTCTTGCATGAGGCTAAGCCCTGCCTCCCTATTTGCATAAGGCTAAGCATTGCCTTCTCTTTGTATGAGACTAAGCTCTATCTCAATTCTTGCATGAGGCTAAGCCCTGCCTCCCTATTTGTATAAGGCTAAGCATTGCCCTCTCTTTGCATGAGACTAAGAATTGTCTCCAATTCTTGCATGAGGCTAAGCCCTGCCTCCCTATTTGCATAAGGCTAAGCATTGCCTTCTCTTTGCATGAGACTAAGATCTGTCTCAATTCTTGCATGAGGCTAAGCCCTGCCTCCTCAACTGCATAAGGCTAATCTCTGCCTTAACATTGTATGAGACTAAGCATTGTCTCCAATTCTTGCATGAGGCTAAGCCCTGCCTCCCCAACTGTATGAGACTAAGCCCTGTCTCCCTTATCTCGCATGAGGATAAGCATTGCCTCCCATCTGCATAAGGCTAAGCTCTACCTTTCCTTGTCTAATGACCGGACGTTACCCTATCTGAACCCTAGCACTATTTTACCGTGTTCGGGGCTAAGCTCTGTCCCGATCCTATACAAGACTAAGCTCTGTCTTGTTCTGCTCATATGCATCACCATGTCTCTGTCCGAAGGCGTCATAGTCCGATGGCATCATCCTCATAGCCTAAAGACACCATGCCATGGCCTGAGGATCTCTCAATATTACACATCATTATTCAAAGGTGGCATGGTTCGTAGGCACCATTCTCATGGCCCGAGAACATCATTTCATGGCCTGCGAATCCCTTATCTCACGATTCATGGCCCGGGACGCCATGGTCTAAGGACATCATCCTCACCGTCCAAAGACAACCTTCATGGTCCAAAGGGAATTTGCATCATGTTTAAATTCTTGTAATAATCCATATATATTTTCACGCATCGTGTTTTAAGTTTTGCAGGTAATTCAGAAGTTAACCGTTCTTCAAATAGGAGCAACCTTCGCTCCGATTTCCGCTCATACCATCATACCCGGTCCTTATTCCGGACGTAACCGACTCCCATCAATTACTCGTGTTTATTCCATGACCGTTCGAATATATGACTTGTGATACATCCGTTACGTTTCGGATCCACATTCATAACTCCGCATAAATCCATCCGATACTATCATCCCCAAACCCTTTCCGAAAACACACGACTATTCCTGTAACAATTCCATCGGGTTCATTCACCGTTGGGTCCAGAACTACACATGGCCTGATTCCTGTAAAACCAGGGATATGTAGGCAGCTCAAAAGCCAGAGTGCGACCTATATTTTTTCAAATCACTCCATTCAGTCAAAATCGGTCATCATTTCTTTACCCGACAACTCTTTCATCCTTCCCGGGTAAAGAGGAGAAGCTGTTGATACCCGATTTTTCGCTCATATTTTTAAAAATAGTACATGTACATGAGCATCATCAAGTATTTTTCCATAATTTCTATAATTTTTAAAGGCTTTTAATCAATTTACTGCTGCATTTTTAGATAAATTGCAGCACAAATAATTTTATAATAATTTATTATTTAATTTTTATCATTTTTATGTCCATATTAAGCTTTAAATATTTTATATATACTTATTATAATTATATTTCACATCCTTAGGCTAAAATTGCATATTTTGCAATAATAGCCCATATATAGGCATAATTACATTATTTATACAGAAAATGACTTTTTATATTTTTATAATGTTAAGTAATTATTTTAAATCATTCTCATGCACGAGTGATATTTTTTTATTTATTAATTATTTTTCATAAATTATTAATTACTTAAATTGGGTATTTAAAATATAGCCCTCTAAAACCCCAATTTCTGACCTATACACAAGCCCAACACCTTCACACCAGCCCAAAAGCTCCTGAGCCCAAACCAAACAACCCCTTACTAAAACCCAGTCGGTACCCATGTTTTGCGACCAGCCCTGTTTACCTTTAATCCTAGCCGTTGATCTCTCGTTATATATATATATATATATATATATATATATATATACACACAAGAAATTGCCTTATATAAGATTGTATATATAGTAGTATAGTATTATAGATATACTATGTGTATAGTATATAAGCTATATTCGAATTTTGATATAACATTATTTCGATACCGAGTTCATCTTTATATATATATATAAAGATGAACTCGGTATCAAAGTTGCAAATTAAAGTTTACATTTAATACTTCAAATTAAAGTTCAGTGCCTTCAACATAATACTTCAAACTAATCTAACAAACTAAAACATTAAGCATAATACGTCTAATAATTTTAAAATAACACAAATTGTCTCAAATCATCTTAAAATCTTAAATACGAATGTCTGGAGAACGCACAAGACAACTCTTTATATGCCTCCTTAAATAGCGTGTGCCCTCCAACTTTGGATGATGAGTGTAGACTCGACCACAATTCTTGCACTTTATTATGTAAACTTCTTCATTTTCTTCTACCACATTAAAGTGTTCCAAAATAAATGGGCGCAATCTAGAATCACCGGGCATGATTTAACTTGAATGAAGAATTTGAGTTTGAGAAATGAGAGAAGAGTGAAGACTTGAAGACTTGAATACTTCAATTTGAGTTTGAGAAATGAGAGAGATTGATGATTTTGTGAGAAAAAAAATGAAAGAATGAGGGGGTATTTATAGTTGAAAATAGGGAAAACATGTAATTATAAAAAGTTTGGGGTTAAAATAAAGTTGGGGGGNAAACAAAGTTTAGGGGGGGGGGGGAGGGGGGTTAAATGGCTATTTTAGAAAGCCCAAACGGCTATTTTTGCAGGCCAACGACCATTTTTTAAATGTTGCAACGGCTAAAAAAAAATTTTGGAATTTTTTTAAAAAGTAGCTGTTGGGCCCGTTTGAGCCCGTTTAGGATCGGTTGAACCGGCTAACGGGCTTCTTTAATGAACCGGACCTAACGGGCTTCTTTAATGAACCGGCTCACTTGGGCCTCAAGCCCCCTGGTCCCGGGCTTAAACGGCTAGGCCCATTTAGGCCCACTACCCATATGGGCTCGCGGGCTTGGGCCGGGCCTAACCGGCCCACTTGCCACCCTTAGTAACACCCCATCTCGAGGGAGTTACAAAGTATTATTTATGTTGCACGGGGTGATCCTTTAGGCTAAAAAATTTAGGACCCCCTATCCCTATTAAGTAGTTCTCTAGCTTCTTTATTAGACTAATTCATAAGTTGAGTTCGGCCGGGACCTACCATTGTGGACCTCGAGGGATGCCTAACACCTTTCCCTCAAGGTAATTTCGAGCCCTTACTCGATCTCTGGTGATGCAAACTGGTATGATATGAGTTATCTGCTCTAGGTGCCCTAACGCACCTTAATCCATTAGGTGGTGACTCTAACCAATTCCTTTTCCCTACCCTCTCAAAGGAGTTGTCAAAATGTCGAAACCCGATTTTGTGAGAAAAAGGGGGCGCAACAGTTGAGAAGGGGTGTCTAACTTATTTGGCTTATGTCCACGATTCTAGTGCGGAGGTTACTTCCATAGATTTAGTACCAGTTGTTCGTGAGTTTCCAGAGGTGTTTCCTGTAGACCTGCCGGGGATGCCACCCGACAGAGATATTGACTTCTATATTGATTTGGCTTCGGGCACTCAGCCCATTTCTATTCCGCCATACCGTATGGCCCCGCCAGAGTTTAAAGAATTGAAGGAGCAGTTGCAAGATTTGTTCGATAAGGGCTTCATTAGACCTAGTGTCTTGCCTTGGGGTGCGCCTGTGTTGTTTGTGAAAAAGAAGGATGGATCGATGAGGATGTGTCTAGATTACAGGCAATTGAACAAAGTCACCATCACGAATAAGTATCCATTGCCGAGGATTAATGACTTATTTGATCAGCTTCAGAATTGGCCTAGACCCACTTCAGCTATGGAAATCCGGAGTTTCATGGGTTTGGCGGGATATTACCATCGGTTCGTGGATGGGTTTTCATCTATAACAACCCCGTTGACCAGGTTGACCTAGAAGGATGCTCCGTTCAGATGGTCAGACGAGTGTGAGGTGAGCGTTCAGAAGCTCAAGACTTCTTTGACTACGGCACAAGTGTTGGTATTTCCCATAGGTTCGGGATCTTATACGGCATATTGTGATGCATCTCGTATTAGAAATGGTGTGGTATTGATGCAGGGTAGCAAGGTGATCGCATATGCGTCGCGGCAGCTTAAGGTTCACGAGAAGAATTACCATGTTCGTGACTTAGAGTTGGCATCCATTGTTCATGCGCTGAAGATTTGGTGGCACTATCTTTACAGCGTGTCGTGTGAGGTATTCACGGATCATCGGAGTTTGTAGTATTTGTTCAAGCAAAAGGAGCTCAATTTGAGGCAGAGGAGGTGGTTGGAGCTATTGAAAGACTATGATATCACCATCTTGTATCATCCTGGAAAGGCCAATGTGGTGGCCGATGCCTTGAGTAGAAAGTCAGTTAGTATGGGCAGCCTTGCGTACATTCCAGTCGGTGAGAGACCGCTTGCAGTAGATGTTCAGGTTTTGGTCAATCAGTTCCTGAGGTTGGATATTTCTGAGCCCAGTTGTGTTCAAGCTTGTACAATCGCTCAGTCTTCCTTGTTTGAGCGCATCAGGGAGCGACAGTATGATGACCCTCATTTGCTTGTCCTTAGGGACACAGTGCGACACTGTGATGCCAAGCAGGTTACCGTTGGAGATTATGGATTTTTGAGGATGCAGTGGCGTGTTTGTATGCCTAATGTAGATGGACTTCGTGAGTTGATACTTGAGGAGGCCCACAGTTCCCGGTATTCTATTCATCCGGGTACCGCCAATATATATCAGGACTTGTGGTAGCATTATTGGTGGAGGAGGATGAATAAGGACATAGTTGCATATGTAGCTCGGTGTCTAAATTGTCAGCAAATAAAGTATGAGCATCAGAGACCTGGTGGTTTGCTTCAGAAGATAGAGATTCCTGAGTGGAAGTGGGACCGTATCACTATGGATTTCGTTGTTGGACTCCCACGGACTCAGAGTAAGTTTGATGCAGTTTGGGTCATTATGGACATGCTGACCAAGTCAGCGCATTTCAATCCTGTGGTAGTTACCTATTCTTCAGAGCGGTTGGCAGAGATTTATATCCGCGAGATCGTCCGTCTTCACGGCGTGCCAATGTCTATCATTTCTGACCGAGGTACGCAATTCACCTCGCACTTCTGGAGGGTAGTACAACGTGAGTTGGGCACGCATGTTGAGTTGAGCACAACATTTCATCCTCAGACGGACGGACAGTCCGAGCGCACTATTCAGATATTGGAGGATATGCTTAGCGCTTGTGTTTATAGACTTCGGAGGTTCTTGGGATCAGTTTTTGCCACTTGCGGAGTTTTCCTTCAACAACAACTACCATTTGAGCATTCACATGGCTCCCTATGAGGCATTATACGGTAGGCGGTGCCGTTCGCCAATTGGATGGTTCGAGCCGGGGGAGGCTCGGTTGCTGGGCACAAATTTGGTACAGGATGCTTTAGATAACGTCAAGATTATTCAGGATCGACTTTGCATAGCTCAGTCCAAGCAGAAGAGTTATGCCGACCGTAGAGTTCGTGATGTTGCATTCATGGTCGGAGAGCGAGTGTTGCTTTAGTTTCACCCATGAAGGGTGTGATGAGGTTCGGAAAGAAGGGCAAGTTGAGCCCTAGGTACATCAGACCTTTTGAGATTCTTCAGAGAGTGGGTGAGGTGGCTTACAAGCTCGCATTGCCACCCAGTTTATCAGCAGTTCATCCGGTATTCCATGTGTCCATGCTCCGGGAGTATCACGGTGATCCGTCTCACGTGCTAGATTTCAGCTCTGTCTAGTTGGACAAGGACTTGGCTTAGGAGGAGGATCCGGTGGCTATTCTAGCCCGGCAGGTTAATCAGATAAGGCCGAAGAGTTATCTTTCAGTTCGAGTGTAGTGGAGAGGTCAGCCCACCGAGGCAACTACTTGGGAGCCCGAGTCGGACATGCAGAGTAGATATCCCCACCTTTTCACTAGTCCAGGTACTTTTCTATGTCTGTTCGAGGACGAACAGTTGTTTTAGAGGTGGAGAATGTGATGACCCGATAGGCCTTATGTTTTAGTATCCAATTCTGTGCCTTGAAGCCTTAAATACCTTATTTACCCCTCCTCGATTTGCGTGCGTAGTCCGGGTGTTTTTTCCGGAAAGCTTTTATGTTAAAAAACTGATATAAATAAAGAATTTTTGCCTTAAAAATTCGTTTGAGTTGACTTCGGTCAAAGTTTTAGGCAAACGGAACCGTATCCGTATTTAGACGGTCTTGGTGGGTCCGTATCGTAATTTGGGACCTGGGCGTATGTCCAGAATCGAATTTAGAGGTCCCTAGCTCGAGATATTAATTTTTATTGAAAATTGGAAGTTTGAAAGTTTAATGATATATAAGAATTGACTGATGTTTGATCTTATTGATACCGGGTCCGTATTTTTGTTCCGGAGCCCGATACAGGTCCATTATTATATTTTTGACTTGTCTGTCAAATTCGGTGAGAAACGGAGTTGATTTGGCGTGATTCAGATGTTCGGTTGTGAAAATAGCAGTTTTAAAGCGTTCTTGAAAATTTCATTGATTTGGTGTTCAATTCGTAGTTCTAGGTGTTATTTTGGCGATTTGATCGCGCGAGCAAGCTCGTATGATATTTTTGGACTTGTGAGCATGTTTGGTTTGGAGCGCCGAGGGCTCAGATGAGTTTCGGATAGGCTACTGAGTGAATTAAACTTAGAAAAAAAACAGATACTGCATCTGGTCTGGAGACTTTGCATTTGCGAGGTATGGCTCGCAAATGTGGGCCTTGCATTCGCGAAGGAAACATTGCATTTACGAGCAGTGGGCTGGGGAGGAGGACTTGTGCAATTGCGAAATTGGGGTCACATTTGCAATCAACACAGGTCCGCATTTGCGAACATTATGTTTGCATTCAGCAGGACTGGACACTCTTCGCATATGCAAAGATATGTTCGCATTTGCTGGTTCGCAAATGCGATACCTGCGAGTGATCAAATAGCTAAAAAATGGAATTTTCACTCATTCTTCAGATTTTCAAAACAAGAAAACTCTAGGGGCGACATTCCCAAGCACCTTTCTTCCCCAAATCAAACGCAAGTGATCCTAACCTATGTTCTTTCATTCTTTCATTACATTTCACAAGTTTGTAACCTAAAATCTAGTGTTTTCATGGTGGAAATTTGGGGGTTTGGGTAAAATTAGGATTTTTTGTAAAATTGGGATTTAGACCTCAAATTAAGGTCGGATTCCAAATAAATTACATAACCGGACTCGGGGGTGAATGGGTAATCTGATTTTGGTACGAATTTCGGGTTTGGACCAAGCGGGCCCGGGAGTTAACTTTTTCAATAATGACCTAAATTGAATCTTTTGCAATCATGTGTGATTTCTAAGGCTTATTTTGAATCGTTTGGTTGGTAATTTGCTATATACTATTGGTTCGGAGGCTTGTTTGAAAGGCAAAGCTATGGTTGAGCTTTGAGTGGTCTTTGGAGCGAGGTAAGTGTTGTGTCTAACCTTGACTTGAGGAAATTAGGAACCCTCGGATTATGTGCTATGTGAAATTCATGTGAGCGGCGTATATGCGAGGTGACGAGAACTTATACGCCGCTGAACTATCTGTTTTCCCTGATTTTCCGCTTTTCCTTAATTTATTTTCTTCACTGCCTTAATTGTTATATGCTCTAAATGCTTTCCATGTTTAATTGCTACCTGTTAATCAATATCTTCTCCTGTTAATGATGTTAGCTCTTTACATAGTTTCATGATTCCCTGCTATTTGCTTAAATTGACTTACTTGCACCTTCTAATTATCAATTATTGGATTGGTCTCGCTGTTTAGTATTACTTATGTAGATTCTATGTTGTACAAGGTTTCCCCTTTCTGGTTCAGTTTGGTATTTATTGATCGTAAAGGTTTTCGTGGTTTGAATTATTAATTTGGCTGTGCACATTGAGTATTTGGTATTGATATGGCGGGATCGGGTTGCACACCGCAACAGGTGGAATAAGATTGGATTGATATGGTGGAATAAGGGTGAATTTGTACTGTACGGTGGGATCGGGTTGCACGCCACAACATATGGAATAAGGGTGGATTGATATGGTGAAATAAGGGTGAATCATGATACTGATTTTGATATATGGTGGGATCGGGTTACACGCCGCAACATATATATATAATCTCTGTTGTTGATGTTATTACGGTGAAATAAGGGAGGATTCTGTGTTGTACAGTGGAATCGGATTGCACGCCGCAACAACCTATGTATTTCTATTTCCTCGAGTTGTGTTGGTTTTTGATATTGTTATTTGAAATTCTAAGGATTAGTAATTCTAGATGACACTGGTTCATTTCTTGAGGCTGTAGTTATTATTTTTAGTTGACTGTTTAATCTTGTCCTGTATTTCCATTTTTTGTCATTACTATATATTGTATACAGGTTGTAGTGTAGGTGGCATGCTTTAGCCTCGTCACTACTTTGTCGAGGTTAGGCTCGGCACTTACAGAGTACATGGGGTCGGTCGTACTCATACTACGCTCTGCACTTCTTGCGCAGATTTTGGAGTCGGTCCCACTGGCGGCTACTAGCGAGCTCGGATTGGACAGCCTGCGGAGACTTGAGGTACAGCTGCTCAGCGCCCGCAGCTCTTGGAGTCCGCTTCTTTATTTTTATTTAGCTGTGTATCTTCTTTTCAGACAACTTTATGTTATTTCAGACCCTTGTATGTACTATTCTAGTAGCTCGTGCACTTGTGACACTGGGTTCAGGGATGTATTAAACGTTTGGCTGTTTTAGCTTCCGCATTATTTACTTTGTATTATTGCAGTTAAATCAATTCTTCTTCATTATTCAATTTTAAACTGTTAAAAAGGATAAATTGTTCTAACGTTGGCTTGCCTAGCAAGTGAAATGTTATGCGTCATCATGGTCCCGACAGTGGGAATTCCGGGTCGTGACACTCGAAGAGAGAGATTCTTCTTTCTCGTCGACCATCAATACTAGGGCTTGAGTTGCTCGAAGAAAGAGAGTAGGAAGAGAGAGAGAAAGAAGAAAATAAATCTGCGAGAGAATCTTGTGTTAATTTAAAGAAAGAAAGAGGAAAAAACATAAATGGCATATTTCATGCCTCAATGGTAATATATACCATAAATACCTATTTTGGCATAAAATATAAAAGGTAGCTATAGATAATAATATTTTAAAATGATTTTGGTTTATAATAAATATAGATTGTATACCTTTGCTATAGGAGGTAAAATTTCCAAAATCAGTCGCACCAAATGTTTTGCATGATCTAATGAATATATAACATAATCTTCACATACATCATCACTCAAAAACAGTTACTCCCTCCGGTTCACAATAAGTGTCCAATTTACTTTTAGTACGCCCATTAAGAAAATACTAAATTCTATACAAAAATACCTACTATGACTAAACTACCCCCAATTAAACATTTAATGTGAGGAGTAAGAAAACTTTTTAGGGATATGTACATAGGGGTTATTTTGTAAAAACAAATTGAATTCTTTCTTGATTACATAACTGGACACTTATTTTGAACCAAAATGAAAAAGTAAATTGGACACTTATTGTGAATCGGAGGGAGTAGTTAATACGCATATTTAATTTTTTAATTTGTTATTTAACTATAATAAATTAACGTGGCTAATGTAAATACCGAGTGCAATTACATATTTTACCTTCAACAGTTGGCTGTTTTTGGTCGTGAAGAGACAAATGTAAATCAATATACTTAATTATTTATTAGTGTATTAATTTGTTTTTATTTGGTGAAGAAGAAAAAGGGACCCATGGTTTGTCGATATCCGTTGCGAAGGCAGTTTTCATACCGTTACAACGGTTAGTTTTTGTACCTCAAAGCTTTGCTCTGAAACAAATATGTCTAGAAATAACTTTTCAATAGATTTGACTGATTCACGTTTTGAATCTTATTTTGATTCCCTTCGGATCCCTTTCTGCACATCTGACCAATACAGACTCAGTTATATTACTGATAAAAATAAATTATAAGTTTAATCAGTAAAAAATTACTCTTTAGGTGTCATTTTATATAATGGTGTTTGGAATTAAAAAAGAGGATTATTTGCACTATAAATATAATTTAACATGTTATAACGTGTTATTTATCATTTTCCAGAGTTATCACTTTATTATATGTGCCAAAATACATTTCTAATATATGTGCCAAAACAAATAATCATGTTTCACTCTATACGATCGCTTAAAACTTGCTCTTCAGCTTGAGGAATTACAAGCAGGGAAGGCTCAAATCTTAATTAATGGAGTTTTTGAAATAAGACGGAGAAAATATTTTAGGATTTTATTGTGCGTAAAATGCCTAGATAAATATTTGTCGCTATACTTTGATTACCTTGACATATAAATAAGTTTGTCTACTTCAACCAAAACAAGCTACTTTTGAGAAATGTGCTTTTGGGAATAGCCCCACTTGTATGGACAATTGAGAACAACATAGAATTATTGGACTGATAACGCCCCCCCCTCCCCCCCCCCCCCCCAACCCCCAACCAAAAGCTTACAACTTTAAAATAGCTAGAGGATTTCTTTTTTGGTTAATAGCTAGAGTTAGATCATGCGAAATATTTCAATTTTGAATATGGTTTTCGAAATGTCCCATCACAAAGTTTCCGTTTTTTCCATAGACAAAAAAGTATGTTATTTTATATATATAGAGAAGAGATCATATATTGATACCTTCCTTCTAATTCTAGCTAGCGAACCCTTTATTTTTTTCTTCAAAATTTTGGGTTTTTAGATAAAATTGAGGTGAATGGGAAATGGAGGAAAAAATAAAATTTTGATTTTCCTTCTTTAAAAAGGAACATTGTCCGTATTGGAGGAGGAAAACTCATTTGTTGAGTATATATATGATTACACTTCTTCTAGCTCTTAAAGAGTTGAGAAGAAGGCAAACATTGCGTCGTCGTCGTTGCTGCTCGGCTTCAGAATTGATTAATTTTTTGAACTAAAATTTATTTATTAAAAATTACTAATATTTAATCCAAATCGGCCATTTTTGTAACGGATTTCCCTCCGATTTTATTTTCCCGTTTTATTTTGCGGTAAATAGCCATTTACGTAATAGTCATTTTACGTGACAATCATCTGAAAGAGTTGTACCTCTTCGTTTGAACCCAAATTGTTGACTATAAATACCAGGCCATTTCCTCAGATTTAAGTTCTTTAAGGAAACATTGTTAATTCAGTGAGCTCGTATTAATATCCGCTTCTTCTACATTTTTGTTATTATGTTAATTTCTATTTCCAAAATTACTTCACAAATACATATTACTAGCAAAAAATAGGCATATTTATAAAAGCTCTCGTATAGTTATTGTCTTTTTAATTATTGGTGTTTAAAGTGGATATAATCTAGATCAACATTTAAATCCCGAGCTTGGATGCAGCTCAAAGAAAGAATGAAGAAACTACAACAACTGCTCAATGTTTGGCCATATGTTATGTCCAAAAAGAAAATAACAATCATACAAAAACCATATACCACCCTTGCTGGCAAAAACTAATTAGAAAGACGAGTTCAACTTTTTATTAAAGAATAATATATGCACGAAAATTATTTAACTTGTAATTAGAAAGTTGTAAATAAACAATTATGTATATCAATTAAAAGATGAATGTTTTGTTTGAAGGGATACTAACACTTTTGGTCCCTTATTTATTGGTAAATTCTAAGTTTGATCCTTGTAATATCTGACTAAGCATATTTAGCCTTCAATTAGTTAAAGAGATGCACTTTATTCTTTTTCCTTGCGACTCTTCAGAAATTTACTGAATTATTAACTGTTATACTATTTAACTAGTGAATTTGCCGCGCTTCGCGCGGTTATAAAAGATATTAGTGAAATTTTTATAAACACCACATATTTAGGTTAATTCATGCGTTAGTTCATAACTTTGGTTTAGTTAGAAGTTAGAACATATACTTCCATATAACTTATACTTCTGAAGCATTTTAAGATTTATCTATGTATGAAAAATTCAAAGGAGTATTAAAATAAATAAAAAAATTCAAATTTAATATAGCCTTGAAGTTATAGAAAATTCATCTTAAGACCACTAATGAAACAAATAAATAAAATAGTATTATCGTATATTAGAAGATCAGATTTATATAAATGATATACAAACTTTCCGATTAGCAATAAAGAACAATTCGAAAAGACTAACGTCAAAAAAATAAAAAAAAATTGGAATTGACGTCTTGTTCTTCGAAGGTAGCTACTCAGTATTTGAAATAAACAAAGCAACATACTATGATAGAGCAAAAAGAACTACAATAATTAGTTTGTCAAATTATCTCAAAGGGTAAACACGATTTTTGCTCCCTCATTGCCAAGCTTACCTAGTTCTTTTATGTATAAAAGATATGAGCTTCTATATTCTTTCCATAAAGAATAGACGAATGTTGACTTCTTTCAATAATTAGCCAACTGAAATTCTGCATGAAAAATGTCATTATTAGTAAGATTTTGGTAGATCACAACACAAGTTATTAGACTATGATATAACCTCAATAAATAAACGTAACAGGTAGAAAACTAATCACAAGCTAACTAACTATAGTTGATCCTTAGAAATCTATTGGTGATTTCTACCTATTCTCAAACTCAACCCCTTTAGCAAAGGGGTTCCCACACAATTGCTGCCAACTTCATTTGTTCTAGTATTAGCCTCTAAATGTGATCATTAAAAGTGATAGCTAAAATGTCAAGTTGAGAAGAATGACAACTACTCTAGATTGAGCGAGCTATAAACAACATGAAGAATAAACTTGAGAATGAAAACAACTCAGAGAAAAAACATAGATGTTTGATTCTCTACATCTCTTCGGACGACGCAGTTCTGCAAAACTCTATTGCCCTGGAGGTAGAAAAATAACTATGGCTTTAATTTCACATAATACTAACAAATAGTGACTTCAATTTCATAGAATATTCTATAAATGACTTATTAACAAACTATGGGAGGAGTAAAATATACCATCGAGTAAATCATGTTCCAGATTGATTATACGGCAAGGTTAACAAAATATAGACGATGTACGATAGTTTAGATGCATACCTGACGAAAAATGCTCCAAGGATAGCTAAATGGGGACATCGGGAGAATTTGAATAATGGCAGAATGGCCTAAATGGCACTTATACTTGTGCCACTTTGTCATGCCGGTCCTCCTACTTCACTTTTTGTCATCCAGACACTTTAACTTGTTCAAAATTAATATTTTAAACCCCTCTGACCGTGTGTGTATCTCACTTGCTTGACGTGGATGACACATCATATTTCACGTCATTTTTTATATTTTATCTACTAAAAATATTTATTATATATTATTTTCTTAAAGAAAAAGAAAAAGAAAAAGGAAATCAATATCTCCATCTCATCTCTCTTCCCTAAAATAAATTCACATATTTCTTCTTCCTAGGAAATGTCAAAATTAAATGAAAATAGAACAAAATTAGTATTTGTAAGCAGCAATGGCCACTTTTAGTAATTGCTGACAAAAATATATGGTTGGAGTGCCGTAAAAATGGCCCAAAGAATATCCACCGCTTCTCATGGCCAAAGCACTACCGGAATTACCTCTCCCATGTTCAAAACTGCAGAAATCGCCACCCTGCCAATCATCTTGAGGTCATGAAGTCAACTCTTGAAGAACCTATGAGTGAATCACTAAGAGAAGTCGAAGACCTTTCTCTTAAGTTTTCCATTGATGTGGACTTCAAAGCCAATAGGGAGCTTGATATGGCAAGAAGGCAGCAGGAACTTGTGGAGAAACTCTCCCGGAAAGCTAATTCAATTAGCAAGCCTATTGTTAGCGTACAGGGGGAGACGAAAAGGGGGGTGTTGTTGCGTGGGGGTGGGGGGGTGGGGGAAGGGAGTGGGGGAAGAAGAAGAAGAAGCGCACAGGAGGAAGG
>NW_017674349.1:80360-93752 GCF_001879085.1 Nicotiana attenuata
TGTCATGTAACATATATATATATATATATATATATATATATATATATATATATATATATATATTTGGAGGCGTGGTTTTTATAGTTGAACTAAATTAAAAAGGTTGGTTCTACCTGGAGTTAATCTCAAATACTTACCTTTTATGCCATTTCGAATATTACAAATTGAAGAGAATTTATTTCCAGTCTCTTGAGCAATAGAACTTAATTTATGTGCATGAATTAACCAACTTGTCTTCTAATGATAATATTGTTTTAGAAAAGGACTCGTTTTATATAATCAGAATTTAAATTTTCCACTTTTAGACAAGTTAGCTTGCTAATTACTCCATATATGATTAAATAATGATTAATGCCTTTTCTTTTTTGAAAATGTAAATATTCATCGAGTGCTAAACGTTTTCTGATGAACCTTTTCTATTCACTGGACTTCTCAGAATATTTGAATGAATAAATTGGTTAATTTACATTGGAAAAAGATGAGGTTGATTACTCAAAACTAAAATAAGCAAGAAACTACGAGAAACGGGAATATAAGTATATCATTGTTTAACCCAAAAAATAGTTTTCAAGGTCAAAACAATAATTTTATATGACGGGCCACAAGCAACCGATTCAATCCGAAAGATATAAATTTTTGTTAATGCAACGGGATAGAGAAGTGAAAAATAAATTCAATGACAAAATAATATAATAAAAATAAAGCAGAGAAGAAAGAATTCTTATTGAATGATCCTTGATAGGATAATGAACCGAACAGAGCTTGAAGGGCCGAACTATGGCTAACTTGAGAGCAAGATGCTATGAATTACAATGTATGTAATTGTAGAGAAGAAAATTAGATTCCCCCCATGGTGGTAAAAGTATGTCTATTTATAGGGCTAAATCTAAGTAACTATTCTCCTTGAATTATGGGTCTATTATGAGCATTTACTCAATCCATCCATTACTTTTGGAAGACTTGTAACAGCTGTGTAAATGCTGGAATTCCGTAACTGATGAGTTAATTCCATAACTGATGAGTTAATTTCGTAACTGATGAGTCAATCCCGTACCTGTTGAGTCAATCCCGTTCCTGTTGAGTCAATCTCGTGCCTGTTGAGTCAATCTTGTAATTGATTGCCTTGTTTTGAACGTTACAATCATTTATTGCATTTATTAATAATTAATTTGTAACTGATGGTGTAATGATGGTAAATCCCATATAATCCGGGATTAATTGATTCCTTCCTCATTTGTAATTATGAGATATTCTCCCGCACCTGATCCGGGATATTTTATGATGATCAATTCCGAGGCTAACAGGCACGGTACGAGTATGTTCGGTCCCGGGGGTGTTTCACATATCATCTTTACATGTCATCTTTCACTTTTCTCCAAACTTTGCTGACACGTGTAGCCATTTAATAGACCCACATGGCGGGTCTATTTTTCACTAATACAGATAGTCCTCCCACTTTCCGGTTACTCACTATGATGTGAGCGGGAAGTGGAAGATTTTATCTTTTTCATCCTTGACTCTGCCTCATTAAAAACTTTGCCGAAAAATCCAATAGGGACAAGAACCGGACGAAGGAAAAAAGAGTGCAGAACTTAGAGATTCAGATGACAACTCCACCGCTTATGTTCCTTTCGTCAATAATCGATTGGTTTACCCCTGTCTTGTTTCGGGGTTTGAAGACAAATGTTTGCCTTATGTTTGCAAAGTTTAATATATAAATTCCGGCTTTATTTTCTGCCTATTTTATTGTTTGGGTTTTTGTTTCACCCTTTGTTATTTAACTTTGCATTAAAAATGCTTCAATGCTTCGTGAATTTTTTGAATAAGCACGAATTATAAAAGAGCGCCCTTTTATGAATGACACTTAATGAAGAAGACGTCTCAACTTCATAGTGGTGTAAGCATACGAAAGAAGAAATAGGAACACACATGTTTCTTTGAATAACTTTGAAGAAAGTTTTGTATCATTCTATCTTTCGACTTATATAATACTTTACATGTATTTAAGTATCATCTATAACTCTTTCGTAACTGTTTTCTTTACAACAGATTTATAAAAAATTCAAAGGTATATCTTGCAACCCATGATTAAATATTGCCTTTAACCTAAACATTCGTAAGATTTTGAAATTTACATCCACGAGTGTATTCTTCACAGGTTTTTTGAATCAGGCTTGCGTTTTTGGCTTGTGACATTGCTCTTAACTTTAGATTTGTTGGGTAGACCTTAGGCTTGACTTGAATTCTGATTTTTCTAGTCTTCTTTGCCTTCCATATATATAGTCCCCCAAGTGTTAGAGCTTTGAAGTATGAAATCTCGAGCATTTGATTATTCCTTCCATGTGGTCCATTTCCTGAAAAGGAAAAACATACGGGACTCGGAGGTATATATTTTAGATAATGACTACTTAACCCTTTTATTTCATTAGAAGGGTTGTAACCTAGACCAGGAATAATACAGTGTTCCTCGTGTCTTTCGGGTCTAATATCATCATTTGGCATTTTTAGGGAATTTATCCGAGTACTAATTTTTCTCGGCATTTTAGAAAATTATTTGGGTGCTCATACCTAGTCTTTTAGACTTAAAACGTATATTTTGATGCATCGTTACTTGTGCGATGTCTAAAGTTGCACCTTTGGGTGTCTAACTTTTAAATAAAAGAGGGCCCTTTTTTTCAAATATTTGTACTCTGGACGGGAACTACGAAGGTTCCAAAATATTGTCGAGGATCATGCCATATCTTGATTTGAGCTATTCATATTGACTTTGATGAGTTTTCGATTTAAAGCCTTATTACTGGAGTAATTTTCACTGCTTTCTTTATAAATTTCTCGCATCATATATTTTGTTTGTTTGGTCCATGTGGCATTTTAGCTTTTGGAGCCTTGAATATTCTCAAATATAATTCTCCTTCAACAAGGTAGTACGGGATGAGACACACTCAAAGTTATCGAGAGCATGCTTGTCTTTGGGTAAAGTCCCATTCTGCAAGTAATAAATGAATTTATTATGCCAATTCCAAATTAAAGTAGTCAGGCTTACCTCATTTTCATTCTAATTGATGATAGATCAGGGATCGCCTAAATAAGGGATGGCTCGATCCCGAGACTGTTTGATCCGGAAATAATATTTCTCAATAAGAGCCCGGAGTTGCTTTTGGAGTCAGTGATATCGGCAGTAAATCCGAGACTACCATATCCAGCTCGATTTTCTTGGGCTTCATAGTTTTCTTGGATTTGATCAATCGTTAAATCAATATCTTTACTCTGAGCTCCCCAGCTAATTGAAGCCCTGTAGCATATGCTTCATACTCGGCTTTGTTGTTAGTAATAAAATAACTTTTATGAATTATCTAACTACTTTCCCTGATAGGCATTAAGCATTGTCCCTAACTCGGAGATTTTAGTACTTGTGGACCTAATTGTGTAGAAGGTCCAGATCCCGAGAATTATCCCATAAATAATATGTACTATTTTTTTTAGCTTCGGGTAATATATTCCAGCTAAGATTAATCATGAAATATGCTAAACTTGTGATTTTATAGTCGTACGTGGCTGGTAAATAATATCATATTCACTAAGTTCGACTACTCATTTAGCTAGCCTTCCTGACAGTTCATGTTTATGCAAAATATTGCGTAATAAAAATATAGTGACTACGTGAATTGAATGACATTGAAAATAAAGCCTTAGATTTAGGGCAGCTACAATTAATTCCAACTTATCAAAATGTAGATATGTAGTTTCTGTATCTAACAGCATTTTATAATAGATAGTACTTCTTGAATTAAAATTGCATTTACCGAGACATCCGAGACAATTTGGTGTACCAGCAATCATCTTTCTCCTCGGAATTTTGAAAGTAATGATGTGTTGTTGTTAGCTAGGAAGTTCGAATGATTCGAATTTTCGGACTAAACCGATCTTTCGAAGTTCTGTAACTTTATCTTTTATTATTTGACTTTAGTGTCTTCTTTTGCTTGACCGAATTATACCGCGGGTCAATATTGAGCATATAAAACCTTTACCTCCGGTGGTATACCTGTTATGTTAGCATGGAGGCAAGCAAAGCAATTTTTGTTAGCTTGTAAAAGTTTAATCAACTTACCTTTAAATTCGGTGTCAAGTCTCGACCAACGTAAACCTTCTTATTTGGGAAGTCAATGATAACTTTTAGTTCTTTAGCATTTGACCTCGTGGCTTCTGATGCCTTCGGTTCAATGAGTGCTTTCGGAAATATTTGTATAATTGTCCAAAGTTATTAATGAATCTTCCTTCCTCGTGGTCTATTTCATCCCGCAGCTATCTCTTCTTTTTCAGTTGTTAGGTGCGGTATCTTTGTAAGCAATCTCGTGGGTGTTTTATCCATGTTCTTCCTAATCTTCATTCTTCTCCTGTGGAGTTTTGCAATTTAGCAAGGTAATTCCTTACCTGTTCGGGTAGATCCGCATCTTTTCTAGCCCGCTTAGAAAATCTCGTATCTCTTTGCTCAGACCTGTTTTTAAATTTTTTGCGTTTAGATTCGGATCACCCAAGAATCACATCCGTTTGATCACCGGACCTGTTTTTGACTTTCAATTGAATGAGCGTGTCTTCCTCTATTCGGAGCTTTGTATTATATCGAATTTAAATTTTACTCAATTCCGAGAATGTCAGGCGTTATTCTTATGACTCCTTCAATCATATCCAAAATCACCTCGGTTTGATTTTCGAACCTGTTTTTGGACATCTTCTTAGTGTCGATTCGACTTGCCATGTCTTCTTCTGCTTAAATCCCAGTGTTGTAACGGTTATGCATATCATTCTCGTAGGATAGACAGGAATTCCCAGAGGTGTTCTATCCGCTCGTTCTGTTCCTTGATCTATTTCTGTAAGGTTAGAACTAAATTTTGTAAATTAAAATTACCTGGTGTATCTGAACCTCATGTTCCGAAACTGTTTCGTACAGATCCGTTATAATCAGTTATGGTACTAATAGTTGCGGTACCAATATACCGATGTACATTCTCCATTTTTCTCTGCTTGTTGCTTGCTTAACATTATCATGGCTATTCTTCCCTTTTTATTTTGCATGGTAAAGCCATCTCCAACTTGGTTGTCCTCAATTGTGTTGATTGGCAAATTTCGGCCATGATGAGGGTTTAAACCGAAAACAAGCAAATATTAACAAAAATTGTTACTATCTTTGGATGAATAGCAAATTTGCTTGAGTTCCCGGTAACGAAACCAAACTGTTTAACCCAAAAAATAGTTTTCAAGATCCAAATAATAATTTTATATGACGGGCCACAAGCAACTGATTCAATCCGAAAGATATAAATTTTTGTTAATGCAACGGGATAGAGAAGTGAAAAATAAATTCAACGACAAATAATATAATAAAAATAAAGCAGAGAAGAAAGAATTCTTATTGAATGATCCTTGATAGGATAATGAGCCGAACAGAGCTTGAAGGGCCGAACTATGGCTAACTTGAGAGCAAGATGCTATGAATTACAATGTATATAATTGTAGAGAAGAAAATTAGATTCCCCCCATGGTGGTAAAAGTATGTCTATTTATAGGGCTAAATCTAAGTAACTATTCTCCTTGAATTATGGGTCTATTATGAGCATTTACTCAATCCATCCATTACTTTTGGAAGACTTATAACAGCTGTGTAAATGCTGGAATTCCGTAACTGATTAGTTAATTCCGTAACTGATGAGTTCATTCCATAACTGATGAGTTAATTTCGTAACTGATGAGTCAATCCCGTGCCTGTTGAGTCAATCTCGTGCCTGTTGAGTCAATCTCGTGCCCGTTGAGTCAATCTTGTAATTGATTGCCTTGTTTTGACCGTTACAATCATTTATTGCATTTACTAATAATTGGTTTGTAACTGATGGTGTAATGACGGTAAATCCCATATAATCCGGGATTAATTGATTCCTTCCTCATTTGTAATTATGAGATATTCTCCCGCACCTGATCCGGGCTATTTTATGATGATCAGTTCCGAGGCTAACAGGCACGATACGAGTATGTTCGGTCCCGGGGGTGTTTCACATATCATCTTTACATGTCATTCTTCACTTTTCTCCAAACTTTGCTGACACGTGTCGCCATTTAATAGACCCACATGGCGGGTCTATTTTTCACTAATACAATCATACAGAAAGGTTTTATGAGGAAGTCTTTTGTAATAATCGGCTTCATTATCTGGCGATATAAGAATGTGATTTTAAACTGAAAATAATACTTGAATCCTGGTTTGAGAAATTGAGTTATTGGTTTAAGTTTGTTTTGAGTGATATAGCCACGTAAATGCTTGGGTAATAGGCAATTATTGTACAGTAAGTGATAACTTCTGTATAACGTGTTTTATGCAAAACACCATGTTTCAAACTAGACATGGTTTAATGCACAAAATATTTGAAGGAAAGTGATTGATTAAGATTTATGAACCTTGAACTAGGATAATTGTTCTACATATAAAATGATACTATACTATACGTGAACAATTTTCATATGATATGATTTAATAGTAATTGACATATGGGCCTTATTCTATTTGGTCATCGGTAGGATGGGCCCAGTTACATTGTTGTTCGAGGAATTTTCAAAAAGCACTACAATTTGGAATCTAATTATTATACGTAACTATAGTGTGCCTAATTACTTTTTGTAACTACTGTTCAATTGTTACCAGTTTGTATCACTTGTATTCATACGCGCAACGAATCAGACTGTGTCAACTGTATTCACGCGCAATAAATACAAGCTGTATCAACTGTATTTGTTCGCGCAATGAACGCAACATGTATCAACTATATTCGTTTGTGCAACGAATCAAGGCAAAATACAAGGGTATATGCAAAGGATATAATTAAGCTTTATCGACAGTATTCATTCATGGAACGTATACAACCTGTATCAACTATATTCATTCGCGCATCGAATACAACCTACAGAACGAATACAACATGTATAATTATATTCGTTCGCGCAACGAACCAAGACAAAATATATTGGTATAGAAAAAGAATAAAGCATATGTTGACTGTATTTCTTCGCACAACAAATACACTCACATCGAAATTCAGGAGTATACGAATACAACCTGTATTGACTACATTCGCTCGCGCAACGGATACTGTTAGTTTGATAGTTAAATAGTAGAAAATAACCCTAATCCCATATGTATTAGGAGTGGGACATGTATTATATATATAGGGCTCGTTGTATCATTGTCAATATTAATTAATAATATTTTCTCCCGTGCATTCTCACATGGTATCAGAGCTTTAGTGAGAACATTATCGTTGTGTGTCATTCCAGCGACTTCCGGGAAGAAAGACCTCGTCGCCGTGCAATATTCCGACGACTTAAGAGGCTGTCCGTAACAAAATCACTTTCCGTTGGTGTTGTGCAACAATCAACACCACCACAAGGTTCCCAAGGCTTAGGCGACCAAACCCCACCAAAGATCTCCGGCAACAAACCTCTCACGTACCCTCACGCGCAGATCGGAAGGTTGGTTTTCCGACAAGTTTTCCCCACGCGCCGGCGCGTGTGGCCTTTTCCCGGCCAGATTTCAAAGTTTTTCCTTCAGACAGCCTGTTCGCGTGGCCTTTCCGAGCCTATCCATCAAGTTTACATCAGATTCCGACGACTTTTTTATTTTTCGGCAAGCTACAGTGTTTCCGGTGAACAGTGACAGTGAAATAGTGATTTCCAAACAATTTTCTGACCTTTTCCGGCGTGAACATTATAATGTCATTCTTATTAGAAGCCTTAGACTCACAATTCGTTGGATCGAATGCATTAAATCCAATTCAGATGGTTTCTTTACCGGATTATATTGAGTTCCTTCAGTACAAAGCACGTAAACAGACATCTTCAGGATTAGCCTCCGTTGTTCCAAAAAATAGTAGCATGACTGGTGTCTCCCAATCTTCACCTTCTGAGTCTTGGGTCATTGATTCAGGTGCATCTGATCATATTTCTGGTAACAAATCTCTTTTCACTAGTATTTCATATTCTCAATCTCTTCCAACAGTCACAATGGCCAATGGGTCTCAAGCCATGGCAACTGCAATAGGTCAAGCAAGTCCACTTCCTTCCTTACCTTTAGACTCCGTTCTTTATGTTCCTAGTAGTCCTTTTAATCTCATAGTCGTTAGTTGCTTAGCCGAATCCCTTAAATCAGCTGTTTTATTTCTTGATGACCTTGTTTTTATACAGGAACGCAGTATAGGGCGGATCATTGGTACCGGACGTGAATCAGATGGACTTTATTACCTTATCCTTGCAAAATCACATGGACTCGCATCTTGTCTTCCTCTAGTAACTTGTCCCGTTACTGATTCACCAGATTTATTACATAAACGGTTAGGACATCCCAGTTTGTCAAAACTTCAGAAAATGGTACCCGGCTTATCTCACTTGTCCACTCTAGAGTGTGAGTCATGTCAGCTCGGTAAGCATACCCGCTCCCATTTCCCGCGGCGTCTTGATAATCGAGCAGAGTCACCTTTTACTTTAGTCCATTCAGATGTTTGGGGTCCTAGTCGGGTCATTTCTACCTTGGGATTCCGCTACTTTGTCAAATTCATTGATGATTATTCCAGGTGCACTTGGATATTTTTGATGAAAAATCGATCTGAGCTATTTTCTATTTTCCAGACCTTCCACGCTGAAATTCAAAATCAATTTGGAGTTTCTATCCGCAGATTTCGTAGTGATAATGCCCTAGAGTATTTGTGTTCCCCATTTCAGCAGTTTATGAACTCCCATGGGATTATTCATCAAACATCTTGTCCGTACACATCCCAACAAAATGGGGTAGCTGAAAGAAAGAATAGACATCTTATTGAAACTGCTCGTACCCTACTCATACAATCTCATGTTCCGCTGCGTTTTTGGGGGGATGCAGTTCTTACATCTTGTTATCTTATTAATCGTATGCCATCTTCAGCTATCCAAAATCAAGTTCCATTCTCTGTCCTGTTTCCCCACTTACCTTTGTTCTCTCTTCCACCCCGTGTCTTTGGGAGGACGTGCTTTGTTCATGACCTTACTCCAGGAAAAGATAAGTTAGCTCCTCGTTCTCTTAAGTGCATATTTCTGGGTTACTCACGAATGCAAAAGGGATATCGATGTTATTCTCCTGACCTTCAGCGATTTCTTATGTTTGCTGATGTTACCTTCTTAGAAACCCAATCATACTTCACAGGTCCAGTTAATCACTTAGATATTTCTAAGGTGCTACCCGTTCCTTCTTTTGGAGATTCAGTCCCTATCTCCCATTCATCTTCCTCCATAGCTCCACCGCCTACAGTTCCAGTTGTAGCTCCATCACCTATAACTCCAATGTCACCACCGAGTCCAGTGCCACCACCTAGTCAAGTTCCACCAACTATAGCTCTAGTGCCACCACCTAGTCCAGTTCAATCTTCTACAGCTCCACCACTCCTGACTTATCATCGTCGTCCGCCCCCGGCATCAGGCCCAGCTGATTCACGTCCTGCACCTGACCCTGCTAATACTGCGGGCTTGTCTCCTCTTAATCAACCGATTGCACTACGAAAAGGTATATGGTCCACAATTAATCCTAATCCTCATTATGTCGGTTTAAGTTACCATCGTCTCTCATCATCCCATTGTGCATTTGTGTCATCTCTGTCCTCTGTTTCCATCCCTAAGTCTACAGGTGAAGCACTGTCTCATCCCGGATGGCGACAGGCTATGATTGACGAGATGTCTGCTTTACATACGAGTGGTACTTGGAAGCTTGTTCCTCTTCCTTCGGGTAAATCAACTGTTGGTTGTCGTTGGGTGTATGTAGTCAAAGTTGGTCCAGATGGCCAGGTTGATCGACTTATGGCTCGTCTTGTTGCCAAAGGATATACTCAGATATTTGGACTCGATTACAGTGATACTTTCTCTCCCGTGGCTAAAATTGCATCAGTCCGCCTTGTTCTATCCATGGCTGCTGTTCGCCATTGGCCTCTCTATCAGTTGGACATTAAGAATGCTTTTCTTCACGGTGACCTTGAGGATGAGGTTTATATGGAGCAACCACCTGGTTTTGTTGCTCAGGGGGAGTCTAGTGGCCTTGTATGTCGGTTGCACAGGTCCTCTATGGTCTAAAGCAGTCTCCTCGAGCCTGGTTTGGTAAGTTCAGCACAGTTATTCAGGAGTTTGGCATGACTCGTAGTGAAGCTGATCACTCTGTATTTTATCGACATTCCGCTTCAAATCTCTGTATCTATCTGGTTGTTTATGTTGACGATATTGTTATTACCGGCAATGATCAGGATGGTATTAGTAAGTTGAAGCAACATCTCTTTCAGCACTTTCAGACTAAGGATCTGGGCAGATTAAAGTATTTTCTGGGTATTGAGGTCGCTCAGTCTAGCTCAGGTATTGTGATCTCACAACGGAAGTATGCCTTAGATATTCTTGAGGAGACAGGAATGACAGGTTGTAGACCTGTTGACACTCCGATGGATCCGAATTCTAAACTTCTGCCAGGACAGTGGGAGCCTCTTAGCGATCCTGCAAAATATAGGCGGTTGGTTGGTAAATTAAATTACCTCACAGTGACTAGACCTGACATTTCTTTTCCTGTGAGTGTTGTAAGTCAGTTTATGGATTCTCCCTGTGATCGTCATTGGGATGCAGTTGTCTGCATTCTTCGGTATATAAAATCAGCTCCAGGCAAAGGCTTATTGTTTGAGGATCGAGGCCATGAGCAGATCGTTGGATACTCAGATGCTGATTGGGCAAGATCACCTTTTGATAGACGTTCTACGTCTGGATATTGTGTCTTAGTAGGAGGAAATTTGGTGTCTTGGAAGAGCAAGAAACAGAATGTGGTTGCACGGTCTAGTGCAGAAGCAGAATATCGAGCAATGGCTATGGCCACATGTGAGCTAATTTGGATAAAACAGTTGCTCAAGGAGTTGAAATTTGGTGAAATTAGTCAGATGGGACTTGTGTGTGATAATCAAGCTGCTCTTCATATTGCGTCAAATCTAGTGGTCCATGAGAGAACTAAACACATCGAGGTTGATTGTCACTTTGTTAGAGAAAAGATACTCTCGGGAGATATTGCTACAAAATTTTTAAAGTCGAATGATCAACTTGATGATATTTTCACCAATTCCCTCACTGGTCCTCGTATTAGTTATATATGTAACAAGCTCGGTACATATGATTTATATGCACCAGCTTGAGGGGGAGTGATAGTTTGATAGTTAAATAGTAGTAAATAACCGTAATCCCATATGTATTAGGAGTACGACATGTATTATATATATAGGGCTCATTGTATCATTGTCAATATTAATTAATAATATTTTCTCCCATGCATTATCACAAATACAACTAAGAAAAATACAGAAATACAGAAAAATAGAATGCTCTCGTTAAGATTCAAACTCAAGACCTCCTCTTACTAATAAAAAACCTTTAACCAACTAGACCACGAGAGCTTGTTGATCTCTTGTTCCAGTTTAAAACATTTGATCTTTTGTTTTAGTACTACATGTAGATTTGCTATAAAATTTAAATATAGTTACAAATTGTAATTTCTTGAAAGTATAGTTACGAATAGTAAATACTATGTATATATTTGATGCGTCGCGTTATTTTTCCTTGTTGTTCTGACCAAATGAATTGGGCTAGGCTACCTGAGGACCCTAACCGGTCCAATTTGTAGCACGCTAATGGGCCTTAATGGTTCTTCCAGAATTTATTAAAAATTACACGGGGCGCCCTATTTGGTCGCCCCCTTTTAACTTATACCCGTTTTATTTTTCCGTTTGCATCCGTACCATTTTTTTTGTTAAAAGCATTTTAAAAAGACGATTTTGCCCTTCTTTAATAAAAGACTTTTGACAAACTGCAGGACAAAAACTTAAGCATGTTTAGGCTGAAGTTTTAGCAAATGAACTAAAAAACTTCAGCTTGTTTAGGCTGAAGTTTCGGATAAAACTCAGGACAAAACTGTAGACTGCGTTGCAAAACTTCAGCATGTTTTGGTATGAAGTTTTAGCAAATGAACTAAATAACTTCAACATGCATTAGCTAAAATTCTTTAGAAAATTACATACTGCAATACAAAAACTTAAGCATGTTTAGTCTGTAGTTTTAGCAAATGAATTAAAAAAACTTAAGCATGTTTAGTCTGAAGTTTTAGCAAATGAACTAAAAAATGTAAGCATATTTACTCTGAAATTTTAGCAAATGAACTAAAAAACTTAAGCATATTTAGTCTGAAGTTTTAGCAAATAAATTAAATAACTTCAGCATGTTTAGACTGAAGTTTCGGATAAAACTCATGACAAAACTGTAGATTGCAGGATATATAACTTCAGCATGCATTAGCATGATAGCATGAAGTTTTAGCTTCAACATGAAACAACTTCATGCTACATTAACATGAAGTTTTAGTTTCAACGTGAAACAACTTCATGCAAGTGTGATTCTGAAAATGAATCTGGATAAGTTTCTAATTTTTTGATTAAGCTGCTGAGAGGAGAGGAGGAGATCTTTTTTCACGAATGAGGCTGCAGATCACGCGATTAATGCACGATGCAGGTTTTATATCTTTTGTCGGGGGTGTAATTGTTATATTATTACGAATTTTTTGTCAGCTGGCTACCAAATCAATAATTTTTAAAAGGCAAAATACATACTTTACCCATCGACCTTGTCCCTAAATCTCTCTTACACACTTGTTAAATACGGGAATAGTATTACACATCAAAACTTTTAAAAGTGTGTCAATTACACACCACTTCGGTGTTTGACCACATCCGCTTAAAGATTGTTTTTACACGCGCCAATCAACATCTGACACGTGTCAAATCGAGAGGAAAAAAAAAGAAAACCTAAAAAAAACCTCTGCACCCCCCCCCCAAACCCCCTCTTCTCATCTTCCCAAAGAAAAAAAATACAGAAAAGAAACCCCCCTCCCCCTCCTCATCTTCCCAACCCCATCATCTTCTCCACCACCACCATACTACCACCAACGCTTCCACCACAAGAGCCTTCTTCCCTAACTATAAATTCAATTCTTTGCCGATTTTTAACAAGTTTTAACAACATCCATCACAAATCCTTAAACAAATTTTAAATTCAAGCTCAAACCAAAGCTTCAAACTTGTTAATGGTATTTTTTAAATTTTATCAAAATTAATTACATAAGTAAATTTGTACTCAACACACGAATTCAAACTAATTTTCTAGGTCATGGAACATCAAAATAAACAAGACCCGACTAAATTTTCAAGCTTTTTCAAAAAGTCCATAATGGTGATTTTTACAAGACCCAATAGCTCCTATGTTCTTCTTTTTTTTCTTAGTCATGGGGGTTGGAGAGACGGATCATGAGGGGTAGAT
>NW_017674349.1:93772-95009 GCF_001879085.1 Nicotiana attenuata
GGGGAAACGCTAGGGTTTGTGGTTGGGGAAGAAGACATGGGTAATATTTTTTTTCTTTAATTTGAAAAGGAAATAGTTAAAAAAAGGGAAAAATAAATAAAAAATTAATTTCAGGTGAATTTTTTAGTTTTCACGCGCCTCTTTTATGTGCAATACACGCTTGTGACACATGGCAAAACAGGTGTGTAATTGACACACTTTTAAAAGTTTTGGTGTGTAATACTATTCCCGTGTTTAACAAGTGTGTAAGAGGGATTTGAGTACAAGGTCGATGGGTAAAGTATGTATTTTGCCTTTTTAAAAATAGGATACAAGTTAAAAGGTGGCACAAATATAGGGTACGACTGCAAATTCCACCAGAATTTAGGACCAAAAGGAATAAGAATAGAATAGCGTAAGGGCAGTTTGGCAATAATCTTCTATACTATATTAAAAGCACGAAGCCCCTTAGCGAAATGTCGTTCGCCTTTTTTACCCTTTAAAAATAGGCTTCATATTGGACAAAATAGTAATTAAATTATTTACCTAATATTAGGAATTTGAAATCAGCTAAAATTTTGCTTACTAAATCTTTCTTTATTTGAACTACTACTAGTTTTTGGACACGTGCATCGCACGTGTATTCCATATCAATTAATTAAAAAAATTATATAAATATAATTATTAAAATATATGTGTATTTGATCAATATAATTACACTGGTATCTCAAAGATGTAAACTTGCTTTCTTATATCACCAACAAAAAGGTTGCATAAAACTCTGCTAATACAACTAAAAGCCTAATTTTTAAGAAACTTTCAGAAACCACTATGTTTTAGTGGTTATTAGCTAGTAGTAGCTAGCATTTACTATATTACTTCCTATAGCTAAGTTATTAGGTCTATTAGAGTGTATTCGATGTATTTAAGCTACTGTATTCATGAAAACAGTAGCATTTCTAGGCGTGAAACAGGGGATTACAGCTAGACAGATTTTTGTATTCGACTGTATTCACGGCGTGAAACAGGGGATTACAGCTAGACAGATTATTATATACAACTGTATTCGACTATATTCACGATATATATTTGTGAGTAAAGTAACGTAAATAGCGCAATTCATGGTCTATTCAGCTATTTTTAAATGAAAAGTGAATCAATTAACACTATACTCCTAATATAACTCAACAAACTCAATTATAACACACAAAATTTGTATTTCCAGTTATAAAAAAGATTCTCAACCGAAACCCCCCCC
>NW_017674349.1:95025-100079 GCF_001879085.1 Nicotiana attenuata
ATAGCACTCTTCAGAGAAAATATGCTGAATATTTTTTCCAGCCGATAAATACAACAAAAACAGAGCAATTTGAATACATATATACATATGAATACATAAATTATATTAATTTAAAAAATATATGAATACATTCATGGAATACAACGAGACAGTGAATACAATGAAATACATGGAATACAACGAGATATATTGAAATACAATTAAAAAAAATACAATGAAATACATGGAAATACGGCGAGATACATTGAAATATATTAACAGAAAATTCAAGTTGCTCAGCCCCAAACTCCGTCTTTGTTCAAGAACAAACCCTAATGTTTATTTTCGCTCAATTCCCCTATCCGTTTCCAGGCCAACAACACTGCCATTGATCTATGGGCAGATAGCATATCAGTAAAGTCATTTTCTCTAAAGGAGTGGAAATCTCATCAAGATCTAAGCACTGAAGAGAAGGTCCCGATCATGCGCCGCGGTTCAACTATTGCAGCCCCGATGACCAGANGCGAGATTTTCAAGAGTCCTAACTACTGCTCCACACTTCGTCAGGCTGAACACTCTGCCGCTGAAGTTGGACCGAGTCAAATCCGATCTCACATCATATATCTATTTGCTGCCAAAAACAACAAATTGATTCGGCAGATATATTGAACCGTCACCTCCATGCCGGAGAGTTCTGGTAGTAAGATGAAGGTGGAAGATGTGAGAGAGAGAGAGAGAGAGAGAGAGAGAGAGAGAGAAAGAGAGAGAGAGAGGAAGAATAGATATGGGGTATGGGATACGAGAAATTTGAGGGGATAGGAGAAATATGAGTGGAGAGAGAAAAATAATATAAAGCTTATTTTATGGCTTAAGGGTAGGAGGTGACCATAAATAGATATTTGGCTATATAAAATCAAAAGGTAACTATGGAATATAATTTTTTTAAAGGGTATTTATTTAACATAAGTAAGGTATCAACCTTTGCTATAGGAGGTAACTAATCTTTTTTCTAATAGCAAACGCTTAAAGGTTTGGCCTCTTTGAGTTTTCCTGAATCTTTTTGCACTCGAATTACGATATAGATTTAGCATGTAATATACAGATTCACCTTAGTAGTTTTTGCTTAGATCGTGCATATTTCTATTATATAGAAAAGGAAAGATGGTTGACCAAGGGCATATATGTAATTTTATAAAAATTTCATGTTTGTATTTTTTAAATGCAAAATACACGTGGACCCCATATTCCTCTAGCCGCAACTCTCCTTGAAATGCACTATGCTTGTGTTGATTAGAGTGTTTGTGCAGTGCAAATGATCATTTTCAATCTTTTTCTCATTTTGAAAAATTATTAATTTTGTGTTATTCAAATAAAAGTTTCCACAGAGAAAATAAAATTAATTTTTAAATAATACAACAACAAAAAGAGTATCGATATTTACAAGATTTTTATATTTACCCATACTATCTTAAAGCAATTTGAAAATAAAAATTAGATGATTTTCATCTATCCATACTATTTGAAGACGATTTCAAACTAAATATTTTTATATTCAAAAGTAATTTTAAAAAATATATCTCGTTAAACCTCAAAAGTTAATTAACTAAACACCAACAAATAATAATTTTCATAAAATTGCAATGTCGGGCCCGTATGCGCGCCTTTCCTCATCTAGTATATTCACTAAATATCTACAAATAGTTGACTCTAAACTCAATTTTTAGTGTAAATTAATTTGAGATCGTGGTAGGAGATGATAGATTTAAAATTCTGAATTCGCATTTACAACCAACCTTATCTGATTATTGACTGAGTAAAATGTATAAAATGAAGAGTTATTATTTTCAAATTTAGAAATGGGACATTTATTTTGGAACAGACTAAAAAGGAAAGTATCTCACCTAATTTGAAAAAGAGGAGAGTAGATGTTCTTTCCCCAGCTTTCTTATCTTGCCCGCAACGGCAATATTTGTAATTAATTACATCTAAGAAATAAACTTCATTGAATCGTTCTTCACTGAGTTTGAATTTTAAGTTCAACGTTAACAAGACAATCGCATGATAAACATAACCTGACAAAAAGATAAGAAAAAATGACAATCAACATATAAATCAAGAATGACACCAAAAATAAAGTGCGAAAAGAAAACATACTAATTGTGATTAAGTTTGGAGCACAACCAAAGGTAAAAGCTGCGGGAGATGAGCTTGTGTCTTGTGAAATAGAAAATTCATTTAAGATATGAGCCCCCCAAAAGTTTGATGGAGGAGAAAAATGAAAACAAGATTGACTATCTTGAGATTATCACAACCAAACTTACTTTAGTTTCATTACTGCTGGAATTCCCAAGACATGGCGTGCCATTCTTGTTTAAAAAACAGGTCTGATATTACTGGAGCTCCATTGGTAAAATCACCTAACTTGACTTCCGAAAGTACCAATCAATTTGGATTTTCCATTGGATAGCCCAATTCAATTTTACACCAAACTCTGCAAGGGAGATTCATAGAAATAAAATATAAGAACGAAAATAGAGCTATTTATTGGTTTTAAGGTTCTTAAATTAGATATTGTTGACAAATAATCACATATCAGAATAAATAATCCACACGTTACTCTACAAATTGATTGAAACTAATCAAACTCATGAAAAGTAACAAAAGTCTCGACTCTCGTACTCATGCTGTTTAACCAAAAAATAAATTTTTAGTCAAAGCTAGAAATTAGAAGAATCGGGTTACTGATAATCGAGAAAGTAAATAAAGAAAGAAATTTTAGAATAACCAAGTATGAAAGCTGGTAAATCAAAGTATATTTCAATAGTCACCCCCTACAATTGTTTGTTTCTTCCCTTTTTATAGTCCTTTTGGGATACGAGCCTTACCTTTGTCATAATAATGCTATTATGGGCAATTAATGACTTTAAATGTTACATTATGCAATCATATACATTAAATACATATTCTCTAACGTTTTCAATAATTAGTACTCATTAAATGCTGTATCTGGGCTCCTTTTTGCTGTCAGATTCATTCCTTTGATTCTTTACTATCTTTGAGTTTTTAAATGTCTTGAATTGGTACGAGCGTTTGAATTACTTGTATGACTGCTCGCATCCCCTTCATTCAATTTGCTCATATCTGTTGTTGCTCGTATCTATTAACCAACCTTATTTCTTTGACTGTTTGACTAGTCTATATGACACGTCATCACATACATAAATATAATTTTCCCCAATACAGATAGTCCCCCCACTTTCCATTTATTCATCAGTTTGAATATTTGGGAAGTGGAATTCATTAAGGGAGAATTTTTGTCACCATTAATGCTCTGATAGAGTTTGACGCTTCACTTATTACTTTCATTTAATGCGCTGGACACGTGTCATCCTCTTATTGGTCATACAATTGTGCAGCACTTTCTTAGGCTTTCTTTTCGGCTTCCCTGTCCACAAAGTGTCAGTTATCATTATTATGGACTTCCCATCACTATACTTTTTCCTTCTGACGGTCATTCGCTAGTATAAATATAACTTCCATCTTTGTCTTCTACCATTTAAAGCGTATTGAACACTTTAATTTTTCAAAACTTTTATTCACTTCTTCTTTGTCATGGCTTCTCCGAACCCTAACCCTACAAGAACTCCTATTTTAGACAGCTTTCCCAATGCTCCCGTTAGGCACAGAAGAGGTGGTGGTGGTAGACTCCGTAGTTTAGGATCTATTCGTAGTGGTAGTTCACCCTCACCTTCTTCTAGTTCTGGCCCTTCTTCTAGAACTGAAGGTTCTCATTCTCAAAGGTTTTCTTCCAGAAATAAAGAATCCTCTAAACCCTTACGCGAAACTTTAGTGGAAGAAATAGTTCCAACGGACTTATCTTTTTACCATGACAGGGAAGCTCTCAGAACTCAAGTTGCCTCTTTAAATCGAGTTGATACTTATCCTTCTCAAATTACTGACCCTTTAATCTCCATAGTTCGTAGAGATTGTCATTGGAGTGATGATTTCCCTATCATCATTCCTAATCAAAATCAGAGAATCTCCTCCTATATCACTGGATTTTCTTTTGTTTATACGTATCCCTTTACTTTAGGGTTTAAACCAGCCATTGATCCAGTTATTCTAGATTTTTGTCGCTTTTTTAATGTTAGCTTGGGTCAAATTGGCCCAATCGTTTGGAGGGCTGTCGCCTGCTTAAGGCACCTCACTAACTTGGCGGATGCCGAATTTACTTTTCCCCACCTAATTCATCTCTATTCCCCTAGGCTTTTTTGCAACGACGTTTTTACCCTAGCAGCCAGGAGCAAGAGGGTTTTAGTGAGCCCCGAGGACGATAAAGACCGTGGCTGGTATGCCCGGTTTGTTGCTGCCCCCACTGCTGTTTAGTGGGTGAAAATAACGCTCCCTTCCCCGAGAAGTGGAACTTTGCACGTAAGTGTTAAATCTTCCTCGTGCCTTTCCCTTTCAGGTTTCATCACCTTTTCTAATGTTGCTTCTTTTTCCTTTCTTAGCAACCATGGGTATTGTGGAAACCGTGCCCAATTTCCGTGGTTGGGTAGGAAAATTGTTGAAGGCTGCTCCAATGGAGGGTAGATCGTGGAAAAACCTTTCCAGCCGTTATGGTTGGAAAGTAAAAACTCATGGTAAGGGTTTCTATTTTACCTTGTCTGTATCTAAATATCTTCTTTGTTCTAACTTTTATCCTTCTTTTTATCAGGATTTGCTATTCGTGGGGTCACCGCAGAGTCAATCATAGCTGCTCGTGACTCTTTGAGTACTCGTACCTCTTCAGCCCAAGATGTATTCTTGGGTTCTTCAAAAAGAAAAACTACTGAAACTGAAGAAGAAGATTCAGAGGAGGAAGATGAGGGTTCCCTGGTGATGAGACCTCGAGCCCGGAGACGTATTGTCTCTGATGATGAGGCTGAAGTTTCCCTTCATCTATCTCCCTCCATGTCTGTTATTACTCCAGTTATCATTCCTGATGATGACGTCTCTCCTCACGACACTCGTGAGTCTATCGATAAACTTTTTGCTAGTGGTTTTGGTAGTGAAAACTTAGGACCTATTCTAGA
>NW_017674350.1:0-39022 GCF_001879085.1 Nicotiana attenuata
GAACCAACCACAACCGTCGCCAAAGTGGGCTAAAAATAATAATGGGACCAATCAGAATCAAGCAAGAGAGTTATTATGTAACTTGACTGTCCATCCTCTACAACTATAAATAGAGGGGGTTACATAACTCTCAAGGGACATTCAGAGTTGGAGAAGAACATTCCGCAATTGGTGAAGGCATCCACAAACAGAGAGATCAATCATCAAGTGCTTAGTTCTTCAACAAAGGAGTGATCCTGGAGGGGGAGTGTATTCCTGTGCCAAAGGTACCTGCTGCATCCGTCATGGTTGCGTCGGAAATGCTGAAGAACGGATTTGTACCTGGAAAAGGCTTGGGTGCTTCTTTACAAGGCATCGTACAGCCGGTATCCCTTCTTGGAAACCTGGTTACTTTTGGTTTAGGCTTCAAGTCCACTGCTGCAGACATAAGGCGAGCTAGAAAAATGAGAAAGAAAGCATGGACCCTTCCAAAACCTATTCCCCGCCTTTCTCGTTCCTTTGTCAGGCCTGGTACTAAGAAGCGCCTAGCAACAGCAATGCCCAGTGGTGTGGTTGATCCCGACAAGGAGCTGATCGAGAGTTTTGAAAAGATGTTTGATGAGGTGAATGTATTGGAGGCCGGTGAAGGTCCAAGCAAGGCGGATGTTCAGTTCTTGGGGCCCCAGGCGAAGCTTAAGAATTGGGAAGCAACTCCCCTTCCCACCCAGAGGGAGTCTTGGTTGTTAGTTTTGATTTCCTTTCAGTTTAATCTGGACTATTTCCAAGGTTGTAATTCGGATGCTATGTTCCGTCCATTTGGATGAGTTAAACCTTGTTATCTTAAATGTTAATGAAATGCAAATTTTCCCTCCTTTTTCATTCCTGGTAGTTTTCATTTTGTCTTTCTTTTCCTTCTTGTACAGTCCCTTTTACGCTGGTTTCAGTGATATATCATGCATGAGGAGTCTTCGGCGCAGTCTTAAATGCCAATGTAACTCCGTAATAATAATACAAGAAATTGAGTGTGATAACGAAATAGAATATGATGATGAGGAAGCTTTTGAGGAAATCAGTAAAGAATTAAGCCATTTTAAAGAAAAACCCAAACCTAATCTGAATGACACAGAGGCAATCAATTTAGGGGATCAGGAGAATGTGCGGGAAACGAAAATAAGTGTCTATTTGGAACCTCAGCTCAGAGAAGAGATAATTAAAGCGTTGTTTGAATACAAAGATGTTTTTGCGTGGTCATATGACGACATGCCTGGTCTAAGCACTGATTTGGTGGTCCACAAATTGCCCACCGACCCAGCATGCCCTCCTGTCAAGCAGAAAACTGAGGAAATTTAAAACAGACATTAGTGTGAAAATCAAAGAAGAGGTCACCAAGCAGTTTGAGGCGAAAGTCATCCGGGTCACGCGGTATCCCACCTGGTTAGCCAATGTTGTGCCTGTGCCAAAGAAGGATGGAAAGACCAGAGTGTGCGTAGATTACCATGATCTCAATAAGGCGAGTCCAAAAGACAACTTCCCACTGCCAAACATCCATATATTGATTGACAATTGTGCCAAACATGAGATTGGTTCCTTCGTAGATTGTTATGCAGGCTGTCACCAGATTTTGATGGATGAGGCGGATGCGGAAAAAACGACATTCATCACTCCTTGGGGAACGTATTGTTATAGGGTCATGCCATTCAGGTTGAAGAACGCAGGGGCAACGTATATGAGGGCGATGACCACCATGTTCCATGACATGATACATCAGGAAATTGAGGTCTATGTAGACGATGTGATCATAAAGTCGAGGAAACAATGTGACCATGTCAAGGACCTGAGGAAGTTTATTCAGAGGCTCCGCAGGTACAACCTCAAGCTTAATCCAGCGAAGTGTGCATTTGGTGTCCCGTCTGGGAAGTTGCTGGGGTTCGTGGTAAGTCGACGCGGTACTGAGCTAGACCCGTCCAAGATCAAAGCCGTTCAAGAGCTACCGCCGCCAAAGAACAAAAAAGAGGTGATGAGTTTGCTTGGGAGGTTAAATTACATCAGGAGGTTCATTGCCCAGCTCACAGCGACTTGTGAGCCCATCTTTAAGCTGCTAAAGAAGGATGCTGCGATCAGATGGACTGATGAATGTCAGGCAGCATTTGATAAGATTAAGGAGTATTTGGCCAGTTCACCTGTGTTGGTCCTGCCGGAGCCGGGAAGACCCTTGATCCTTTATCTGTCAGTTTTGGATAACTATTTTGGCTGTGTACTGGGGCAGCATGACATCACAGGAAAGAAAGAGCAGGCGATTTACTACCTCAGCAAGAAGTTCACATCGTATTAGGTGAAGTACACTCAACTTGAGAGGACGTGTTGTGCCTTAACCTGGGTAGCGCAGAAGTTGAAACATTACTTGTCATCATATACCACCTATCTCATCTCTCGGTTGGACCCATTAAAGTATATTTTTCAGAAGCCCATGCCCACAAGGAGGCTCGCGAAGTGGCAAATATTGCTTACGGAATTTGATATTGTCTATGTGACCCGGACTGCAATGAAAGCACAAGCGTTGGATGATCATCTGGCCGAGAATCCAGTCGATGAAGAATATGAACCATACTTCCCTGATGAAGAGGTAATGCATGTCGATGAATTAGAACAAGTCGAGAAGCTAGGATGGAAACTGTTCTTTGATGGGGCTGCCAACACCAAAGGCGTCGGGATAGGAGCAGTGCTTATTTCTGAGACAGGGCAACACTACCCTGTTACGGCTCAACTTCATTTCTATTGCACCAATAACATGGCTGAATACGAGGTGTGTATCTTGGGTTTGAGATTGGCTATAGACATGGGTGTCCAGGAAATCTTGGTCATGGGTGACTCGGATCTTCTGGTGCACCAGATTCAGGGGGAATGGGAGACACGAGACTTGAAGCTCATACCGTACCGGTAATGTTTACATGATCTTTGTCAACGGTTTCAATCAATAGATTTCAGGCATATCCCAAGGATTCATAATGAAGTTGCCGACGCTTTGGCTACTTTGGCGTCAATGTTGCATCACCCAGATAAGGCTTATGTGGACCCTGTGCAGATTCAGGTCCGAGATCAGCATGTCTATTGTAACATGGTGGAAGAAGAACTTGATGGCGAGCCATGGTTCCATGATATCAAAGAATACCTCAGGATGGGATTATATCCAGCATAGGCTACAAGGGATCAAAAGAGGGCGGTTCGATGCTTGGCAAGCAGATTTTTCTTCAGTGGAGGAGTGTTGTACAAAAGAACTCCAGATCTTGGTTTATTAAGATGCATAGATGCTCAACAGGATACAGTTTTCATGACCGAGGTACATGCGGGAGTTTGTGGACCTTATATGAGTGGATATGTATTGGCAAAGAAGATTCCCCGAGCAGGTTATTATTGGCTTACTATGGAGCGGGATTGCATCGGTTTCGTGCGCAAGTGTCATCAATGTCAGGTACATGGAGATTTGATTCATTCTCCACCATCTGAATTGCATACAAAGTCAGCACCATGGCCTTTCATTGCTTGGGGAATGGATGTCATTGGGCCGATCGAGCCAGCGGCGTCAAATGGGCACAGGTTTATTCTGGTAGCCATTGATTATTTTACCAAGTGGGTAGGGCTAACATGTTCAAGTCCGTAACCAAGAAAGCTGTGGTGGATTTTGTGCACTCACACATTATCTGTCGGTTTGGGATACCAAAGGTGATCATTACAGACAATGGAGCTAATCTCAATAGTCATTTGATGAAAGAGACATGCGAGCAGTTCAAGATTACCCATCGCAATTCTACCCCATACCGCCCCAAGGCAAATGGTGCGGTTGAAGCGGCCAACAAGAATATAAAGAAAATACTTCGGAAAATGGTAGAGGGTTCTAGACAGTGGCATGAAAAGCTGCCTTTTGCATTATTGGGGTACTGCACCACTGTTCGAAGTTTAGTAGGGGTGAATCCTTATTCATTGGTGTATGGCACCGAAGCAGTGATACCCGCAGAAGTGGAGATCCCGTCCCTTCGAATTATCGCGGAGGCTGAGATCGATGATGATGAATGGGAAAACCCGCCTGGAACAGCTGAGTTTGATCGATGAGAAAAGATTGGCATCAGTGTGTCATGGACAATTGTACCAACAAAGAATGGCAAGAGCGTACAACAAGAAAGTGCATCCGAGGAAGTTTGAAGTGGGACAGTTAGTGCTGAGACGTATTTTGCCTCATTGGGCTAAAGCAAAAGGAAAATTCGCCCCAAACTGGCGGGGACCATTTGTTGTAACCAGAGTGTTGTCTAATGGTGCACTATATTTGACAGATGTGGAAGGAAAATGTGTAGAAATGGCTATCAATTCCGATGCGGTCAAAAGATACTATGTATGATTTCTTTGTTTAATTGTATTTGTTTATATTTGGCATATTTTGGAGATTGAAATGATGAAGGCATTTTGTTCTGCTATCCAAACACTTTATCCTTTGTTACCCCTTTTGAGCCTCATTTATTTTCTTTCATACCCCTCTTTTGGAATCAGTAATAAAACTTGTAAGCCCGAGCAGGGGAAAGTAAGCGGAGAAACAAGAGAAAAAAAGTGAAATAAAGAAAAAGGGAGAAAAGAAAAAAAAGAGAAGAGAAAAGAAAAGAAGAGAAAAGAAAAGAAAAGAAAAGAAAGAAGAGAAAAGAAAAGAAAAAGAGAAGAGAAAAGAAAAAGAGAAGAAAAGAAAAGAGAAAGAAAAGAAAAAAAATGAAAAGCAAGAAAAGAAAAGTGGAAGAAAGGAAAGATCGCAACAACGAAGTAATTTTATTACCTGAACTACATTTGACTTGATCCCGAAAGGGTACGTAGGCAGCCTCTCTCTGAGGTTCAGTCACACCGAAACAAAAGTCGAAAAGTCCCCAAGAAAGAAACTGGGGCAGAAGTTGGGTTGTTGTGAGAAATCTGATTCCGAAAGTTGTAATTTTGAACCCATATTGAATTGTTTTGAGCCTTTGATACCCTTCTTTCTAACCCTATCCAAAAGCCCACATTATGGTCCAAAGAAAGACCTTCCGATCAGTCTTCAAGAAGTACTAAGACGAGCAAGTAAAAGTGATTCATGTCAGGGGCAACACTCCGGTACAAGAAGAAAAATGATGAAAATGAGAGAGTCTTATTGGTGAAAACCCTCACGGGCACTGTAAGGCGACGAGAGTTGAGAGAAATAAAAAATGAGAGTCTTATTGGTGAAAACCCTCACGGGAACCATAGGGCGACGTGAGTTGAGAGAAATCAAAAATGAGAGAGTCTTATTGGTGAAAACCCTCACGGGCACCGTAAGGCGAAGTGAGTTGAGAGAAATCGAAAATGAGAGTCTTATTGGTGAAAACCCTCATGGGCACCTTAAGGCGAAGGTGAGTTTTCAGATGGGCAAATGAGACAAGTCTATGGTTGAAAGCTGTTCAAGACATTGCAAGATGAGCGAGTTTAGGGTCCGGGTGAAAAATCAGATTATGAAAGTCTAGGGCAACAAATGTGGCAATTGAAAGTTGATTGGTTGGACAGATTGGGCCGGTTAATCCAAAATGCATGGCATGATCAATGGTACCAGCTGTTCTACTCAGATAAGTCTTCTTCTTTTCCTTCTTCGTTACAAATCGTCCGTTTTTGGATTCTCTCTATCCTTAACCCTCGAGGTCATTGCATTTCATTCTTTTGAGGTCTGTTCTTTAAGATGTTTCAGTGTCAGTTCTGTTCGAAACAAAAAGGGAGGAATGTTAAGGCTAACTACCAGTTTCCCAGTTGCAAAGCACAACAAGGCCGGAATATACCAAAGATGTCCAAATGCAAAGTAAGACACAAAGGACCACCGGAAGTTTCATCGGGGGATTGATCAGATAGTTTTGGGAGAGAAGCAAAGTTTCACATAGAGGGGTCAGAAATATAAAAACAACAATACGGGATAGAACACTTGGGTCATCAAAGTCAGGGGGTTGAAAGTCGGTCAGGAAGTCGAAGCGGTGCAAGGCAACTCCAGGGAAGAAAGTCGGAGTAGAGCTCAGCAGCAGGGATATACCCAGCAAGAATGCCAGCAACTAACCACCAGTTTATATTAACAAGGTCTTTCTTTGATTGAAACAGGGGCAGAAATTTTCTTTGTTTGTTATTTTGTTGAAGTCAGGCGCCCACCTGGAGAACAAGGGAATACATTTCAAGTTCAGCAATCAGGCGCCCACCTGGAGAACAAGGGAATACATTTCAAGTTCAGAAGTGAGGCGCCCACCTAGAGAACAAGGGAATACATTTCAAGTTCAGCAGTCAGGGGGAATACATTTCAAGTTCAGCAATCAGGCGCCCACCTGGAGAACAAGGGAATACATTTCAAGTTCAGCAATCAGGCGGCCACCTGGAGAACAAGGGAAGTACAATTCAAATTTTAGCTTTCAAATTTTTAATATTTGGTAACATGACGCGCCCAGCCACCAAACTGGGGCAAGAAATTTTCTTTGTTTGTTATTTTGTTGAAGTCAGGCGCCCACCTGGAGAACAAGGGAATACATTTCAAGTTTTAGCAGTCAGGAGCCCGCCTGGAGAACAGAGGCATTTATTTTGAGTTTTAGCAATCAGGAGCCCGCCTGGAGAACATAGGCATTTATTTCAAGTTTTAGCAATCAGGAGCCCGCCTGGAGAACAAAGGCATATATTTCAAGTTTTAGCAGTCAAGAGCCCGCCTAGAGAACAGAAGCATACATTTCAAGTTTTAGCAGTCAGGAGCCCGCCTGAAGAACAGAGGCATGTATTTCAAGATTTAGCGAGGCATTTATTTCAAGTTTTAGCAATCAGGAGCCCGCCTGGAGAACAGAGGCATTTATTTCAAGTCTTAGCAATCAGGAGCCCGCATGGAGAACAGAGGCATCTATTTCAATTTTCAGCAGCAGGCCCGATTGTTTGGTAATACGATGCCCAGCCACCAAACTGGGGCAGAAAATTTTCTTTGTTTTTGTCTATTTTGTTGAAATCAGGAGTCCGCCTGGAGAACAGAGGCATTTATTTTTCAAGTTTCAGCAGTCAGGAACCCGCCTGGAGAACAGAGGAACATATTTCAAACTTCAGCAGTCAAGCATCAGTCGGAGAAATGGCAAAACATCTCATATCACAATTCAAGGCAACAACAAAAGAATTCCATGGGGAGAATACGAGTCAACAAGGCAACAAGAACTGCAAGAGCAAGTTTGAAGACATAGATAGGACTTTTGTAATTCATAGATCATAGCTTAGTCTAGCTTCTTTTTATTTCGACTTGGTGTAATAAGGAGGTCAGCAAGCAGTAACCGCAGCAACAGCGTGAAACACAGCTTTGGTATCCGCTCACTTATCTTTGCCTGAAAACTCTTCGTGTTTCCGAGCAAAGAGGGGCAGCTGTGAGCACATGATTTTTGCCCTATATGAATTACTCCCAGAAATTCAAAACAAAATGATTTCTTTCATTATTTGCAATTTTGTGGATTTTTGTGACATTTTATGTTAATTGTTTGTATTTTGTTTGTGCATTTTAATTAGTGAAAAATACAAAATACTTGGCATTTGCATTTAGGGTTTAATTTCACATTTTAGGATCAATTAGTAATTAATATTACAAACAAATAAGGAAATAACAAAAATGGTTCTTTTGCACTTATATTTTTAATTGTCTTAGTTTTTTTTATATTATTAGGAATTAGTTTGTTTGAAATTTAAGTAGTACAATTTTAGAGTCATTGGGTCTTTTATTTTTAGTGTTGCATTTAAAAAAATCAGAAAAAGAAAACAAATAAAGGGAATAAAAAAAAAGAAGAAAAGAAAATAAGAAGCCTAAAAGATTTTAAGGGCTATTTAATTTGGGCCGATTTCCAATTAAATAAGTTGGCCCAAGACAAAACGCACTTCAGTCTGGCCCAAAAACCCTTTCCCCACCCGGTCCAATTTTGCCCGTACCAAACGACGTCGTTCTTGGCCCTTGAATCTTGACCGTTGGATCTCATCAATCCAACGGTCCGGAACTAACGAGGTTCCTGCTATATAAATGTCGGATAGGCTTCCCCCCTACCCCCCTTTCCGTCTCTCAGAAGCTCCCCTACACAAACCCTAAATTCCCCACCGCCTTCCGCCGCAAATCGCCGCTGCAAATCGTCTCCGCCGGCGGCGATGCTCCGATGAGCCCCATATTTACACCCCTGGACCTCCTTTCCCTCCTCATCTCGAATCCATACCTCATTCCCTTCAAATATTCACCAAGCCCTTCGAATCTTCAAAATAGTATCGCTGCCTCCGCCGCCCACGGCGGCGCCGTCACCTTTTCCTCACCAAATCAACACGCTAAACCCTTCTCACCCCCCTCTTCCTAAATCTGAAACTGAACCCCCTCGAATCTCATTGGACGCCTCGAATTTCAGATCGAAGGTTGGTCAGAAACCCTAATCTATCAAGGCTCAAGGGCTCGTTGATTTTGAACAATAATGGTCCTTAATCTTGTGTTTTCTCATAGAAAACACATGATTAATGATGGTTTTAGCCCAAATAATGCCAAGAAATCTACCAGTGTTCGAGTTTGAGTCAGAAAATTTTGAGGCATTTCATTCTTACCTCCCTGTTTTCATCCGTGGTTTCATTTTTTTTATTTTTTCTATTTTGCTCAGAGTTCTTTGTGTTGAGTTAGGGTTTCGATTTAGGGTTCTGATTCTTTTCATAATCATATAGTTTGGTTTTGTTGTTAGTAATTTGATTGTTTGACTTAATTTCAGCATTAGGGTTTCATGTTTAGCTATTGTTTGGCATTTTCTGATTTTATTAGTTTCAGCTTCGAATGTTTGATTTTAATTGATTAGTTTATTGTTGTATCAGTTTAATGGTACATTTAGTCTTAGAATTCCTATCATTTACAGTTAAATTTTCATTTGATTAGCTAGATTAGTTAGTTCAGATTTTAATCGTTTGTTTGGTTATAGCTGATTAATTTCTAGTTATAGTTAATTAACCATGGGTAGTCTGACTAGGGTAAAAGGGGGCTGGGGTTTGGTTTGGCTATGGTAGTAATTTAAAATCCAAATTAAGGGTAGTTTAGGTATTTTACCTAAAGAATCTGTTAGTTAGAAACACCTAGAGTCTTCTAGATAGGGTTCGAAGTAGAATTTTAAGAAACCTAAGGCAGTAACTTGAGAAAGAAGTCAGGAAATAAAGGACTAAGTGAGTAAAACTAAAAATTAAAAGAGGGACTAAGGTGTAAAGTTGAAAATCTGAAAGAGCCTTAGGCTTTGCCTATAAAAAGGCATGCTTGGTACCTTCATTGGCAAGTTTTAATCTCTGAATATTCCCCCCAAATGTCCAGAAGTCTTCACAAGCTGAAGATTTGAATTTCGAATCCAAATTTAGATCTAGATCTTCAAAAACCAAAAACCGAAAAAAAACAATAGAAAATTCCAAAAAAAGGTACTGTTACATTGAGTGTTCTTAGATTAATTTCAAGTACTAGCTTCATAGTCGAATTTCTAGCCTAGATAAATATGAAAACGACTTGAGAATTCCTTGTGTCTGGTTGCTGAAACTTCAGAAGTGTTCCTGGGTTAATTTCGAGTGGGGTTTGGGTTCAACCAAGTTATTTTTGGTCATTTGTTGGTGCTGTGTTTCTACAATTCATTTCTGGGCTGATTTTGATAGCATTTGTTTGGGCTGTGAACTCGATTTTGAGCTGTTGCTGATCATCTGATTACTGCTATTGATTCCTCACTTATTTTACATTCTACTTTCCAGGTACATATCCTGTATCTCTCGGATTTCGGGAATGGAGTGAAGTGATGTTTGTTTTTCTTCTGTTGAATTCTCTATTGAATTGTAATTAATTTCAGCACTCTATCATATTTTAATATGTAGTTGATTGAGGACTGTTTATCAGTATTATGACTGCTGGCATTACAATATTCATGTGAAACAGCTTATCATAGTTATTATGAGTGTTGTGAATCAATTTTAGACTTATATGAGTGGTAAAATATGATACTAGCTGTAGCTTCATAGTTTTAGCTTGGTTATTATGTCAATTTAAGGTCTGCTTTTGGATTAGGATGCTATTTAAACTGTAGGACATTCTAGTTCAGATTTATAAGTATACTATTAGTTGCAATGTGGATAATGTTTAGCTATTCTGTTAATTTGAAGTTCTAATTGGAAAGAGATAATAGTTTGAGAAGACAGGTTCAAAATAACTTTACATTTCCGTCCACTTCTAGTAACTCATGCTGAAATCGAAATGGCCTAAGAAATGAGTCCCAATCTTGTTAATTTAATCATTGAGTGCATCAAATACTTGTATGAGTACAGTAGTCTAGAATTGAATTGATAGTTGAATTTGAAGTTGGAGTTTTCCTTTATGTGTTATCCCAGTCAATTGCCTGAACCACTTCTATAATTTTTTTTGGGCTTGTTCATAAGCCCAGGGCTGACAGCCCACGCCATTTGTTCGGACTTCACCATTCCTAATGCACGACTTGGTTCAGGCCTGCCTACTCTCCCCAATTGGGCTATTGTTGAGGCCTAGACGAGAACAGTCCACCAAACAAGTTGAGACTACTGTTATGTTATTGGGCCAAGTTCAAAAATTCCACGCTGGAAGCCTGAAGTCGTATTCAAACTGAGATTAATTGTGTAACGTAGGTTTTGGGCCTTCCAAGTGATTGGGCCTTTAGAGACAACCCAATAGAAAACAATAGTTCGCTTTAGGATATCCTCAAATAAAATGAGGTGCGCCGCGCCAAAGAAAATCATACATTGCGTCGCTCTCTTAATCATATTTAAAATATTTTAGACCTCGGAACGAGCCATTTAGCGAATTTCATGGCCTCCCGCAAAGTTAATAATACGCTAGTTGCTTTAGGCCCGGCATTTAATAATATTACCTTCTTAAACTCAGGTGCACATTTATGTGACCCAAATCCAAATCTCAACGAAGTTGAAATGTGTCAAAAACAACGGGTGCATTTATGTGACGTGGTTCGAGACGTGTTTTCACGACATTGCAATTCTCTTTAAAAATAATAATAAAAGCGGTTTAAAAGTTAAAAAGCACATAGGTTAAAACATGTTTTAAAATCAGATATTTAGCCAAATATGACAGTTGGGCGACCGTGCTAAAACCACGGAACTCGGGAATGCCTAACACCTTCTCCCGGGTTAAAGAATTCCTTACTCGGATTTCTGGTTCGCGGATTGTTAAACAGAGTCAATAATTTCCTCGATTCGGGATTCAACCGGTGACTTGGGACACCATTAATCTCCCAAGTGGCGACTCTAAAATTATAATAACCAATCCCGTTTCGATTGTCCTTTAATTGGAAAAACTCCTTTATTACACCCTTCCGGGGGTGTAAGTAAAAAAGGATGTGTGACAGATATAAGGTTAGCAATTTAAGCAAGAAGTCGTACAAAACAATAACTAATAAGAGCAGGAAAATTTAACAGTTACACAGCATCAACCTTCGTGCTTTTACTCTCATTCTCACCAAAAGCAATCAAATAAAGTGCACGGCACCAACCTTCGTGCTTTTCCTTACATAACTCTCGTATCATGGCACGGAATAATCCTTCGTGCAATTGTAATCAAATCAGGGCACGGAATGTTCTTTCGTGCATAAATAATCAAAACATGGCACGGAATGACCCTTCGTGCAAATATAATCAAAACATGGCACGGAATGACACTTCGTGCAAATATAATCAAAACATGGCACGGAATGACCCTTCGTGCAAATATAATCAAGCATGGCACGGAATGTTCCTTCGTGCAATAATAATCAAAACATGGAACAAGTCAAACAATCCCGACAAGGGAGATAATCAATATACTCAAAACGTCCCGGCCAACGCTCCAAGGAGTTTACAACACGATCAATCCTCATCTCTTCACACATAGGATTAGCAGTCAACTAATCCTATTCCCTCAAGCCAAAGTTAGATCAAACACTTACCTCGGTCCAAAGAATAGCAATCAATCCTCAAATACCGCCTTTCCTCTACAATCTGACTCTGAAACAATGATATCTAGGCATAATTAATTCAATAATATCAATAAAGACTCAATGGCAACATCCCATAGCCTAGATATGAATTTCCTAGCATTCCTCCAAAAATACCAAAATTCGACACCGGGCCCACATGGTCCAAACACGAGGCTCGGACCAAAACCCAATCACCCATAACCCCACGAGTTCAAATATGCAATTTGTTTCAAGATTCGACCCCAAATCGAGGTTGAATCACCCAAAATTCTCAAAACTCTAACTCTACCCAAAAGCCTTAATTTCTACTTTGATTTCATGATTTAGGTCTAGGATTTCAGTAATTAATGAAGAAGAGTGAAGGAATTAGGTGGGAAATTACTTATCCAAAGACTTTGGTGAAGAAGAGCTTCAAAAATCGCCCCTAGAGCTTGGAGAAGACAAGTTTTATGAAAGAATGGGAATAATCCCGTAATGGGTCTGTTTTTAGACTTTAAGAATCACTGGACGAATTTGTTCTATGCGTTCGCGACATAAGGGTCGCGTTCGCGAAGTAGGGAAACTGGAAGCACCGCGTTCGCGAGGGAAGGCTGCGAACGCGTAGAGTAAAATTACTAGGGGTCCAAGGTTGGCCTAGGTGAACGCGTACCAAGAGACGCGAACGCGATGGAGGAAACAACAAAGCATCGCGATCGCGATGGCCAGAACGCGAACGCGAAGAAGGGAATTACTGGGGTCCTGAATTTGGCTTACGCGTTCGCGAGGTTTAAGACGCGAACGCGAAGGAGGAATACACAGAGCTACGCGAACGCGAGGGTAAGAGTGCGAACGCGAAGAAGGAAATCCCTGTGCACGAACACCAGATTTTCTGCAACTTTTACTAAGTTCAAAACACCCCGAACCACCTCCGAATCACTCCTGAGCCCTCGGGGCTCCTAACCAACCTCAAAATCATCATTTTTCATTCTAACTTCATAAACTTCAAATTTTAGATATTTAGGTCCGAAACACGTCAAACGACGTCCGATTTCGACCAAACTTACCATAGTCTTTTAATCAATTTTCATTTCTATTTTCCTTAATAATTTCAGAAAAATAATTTCACAGAAAAATTCTTTTCTCGGGCTCTAGACCTCGGATTTTGACTCCGGGCACATGCCCGAGTCCCATATTTTCCTACGGACCCTCCGGGACCGTCAAATCACGGGTCCGGGTCCGTTTACCAAAAATGTTGACCAAAGTCAACTTTAATCATATTAATATCAAAATTCATTAAATTTTCACAGAATTCACATTTAAGCTTTCCAGCTACGCGCCCGGACTGCGCATGCAAATCGAGGTGACTAAAAGTGAGGTGTTCAAGGCCTCAGAAGCACGGAATAAATGAGGAAACAGGTGATGACCCTTTGGGTCGTCACAACATTGGAACTAAACCCGTCACTGTTATGTTTTTGAAGCATTAAATGACTGGGCAAAAATGCCCTATGCGTTCGCAACACAGGGTCGCGTTCGCGAAGAAGGGGGAGCTGGCAAGAATTCGTTCGCGAGAGGGGGATGCGAATGCGTAGGGTAAAATACTGGGGTCCAGGGAATTGGCCTATGCGAACGCGATAGGGGATACGCGAACGCATTGAATGAAAGACTGGAACTACGCGAACGCGTGAAGGCCTTGCGAACGCGAAGAGGAAGTTGCTGGGCTCCTGATTTTGGCTTACGCGTTCGCGATGGTGGTGACGCGAACGCTAAGGAGAAAAACACTGAAGCTATGCGAACGCGAGGGTGGAGTGCGAACGCGAAGAAGGAATTCACTGTGCACCAACAGCAGATTTTTCTGCAATTTTCCTAACTCCAAAACCATCCCGAACACCTCCGAAAACACTCCCGAGCCCTCGAGGCTCCTAACCAAACACACACACTAACTCAACAACATCCTACGAACTTAACCGTGCGATCAAATCGCCAAAATAACATCATAAACGAGGAATCAAACCTCAAAATCATCACTTTTCATCAAACTTCTTAAACTTTCATTTTTTTTTTGAGATTTAGGTGCGAAACACGTCAAATGACTTCCGATTTCAACCAAATTTCACAGAAAGCGCTTAAACCATATATAAGACTTGTACCGGGCGTCGGAACCAAAATACGAGCCCGATACCACAGTCTTCTAATCAAATTTCATTTCCAATTTCCTTAATAAATTCAGAAAAACAATTTCTTTTAAAAATTTATTTCTTGGGCTCGGGACCTCGGATTTCGATTCCGGGCATACGCCCGAGTCCCATATTTTTCCACGGACCCCCGGGACCGTCCAATCACGGGTCCGGGCCCATTTACCCAAATGTTGACCAAAGTCAACTTTAATCATATTAATATCAAAATTCATCATTTTTCACACAGAATTCATATTTAAGCTTTCCGGCTACGCATCCGGACTGCGCATGCAAATCGAGGCAACTAAAAATGAGGTTTTCAAGGCCTCAAAAGCACGGAATGAATGAGAAAAATAGGTGATGACCCTTTGGGTCGTCATATTTTCCACCTCTAAAACGATTGTTCGTCCTCAAACGGACAAAAGAAAGAAGTACCTGAGTCGGGAAAAAGATGAGGATAACGGCTCCGCATATCAGACTCGGACTCCCAGGTCGATGCCTCAGGGGGCTGACCTCTCCACTGAACACGAACAGAGGGAAAACTCTTGGATCTCAACTGACGAACCTGCCGGTCTAGAATAGCTACCGGCTCCTCCTCATAAGATAAATGCTTGTCCAACTGGACAGTGCTGAAATCTAACACGTGGGCTGGATCGCCGTGATACCTCCGAAGCATGGACACATGAAACACTGGATGCACGGCTGACAAGCTAGGCGGCAAGGCAAGTCTATAAGCCACCTCTCCCACACGATCGAGAATCTCAAATGGACCAATCAACCTAGGGCTAAGCTTGCCCTTCTTCCCAAATCTCATCACGCCCTTTATAGGCGACACTCGGAGCAATACTCGCTCACCAACCATGAAAGCCACGTCTCGAACCTTGCGATCTGCATAACTCTTCTGCCTGGACTGAGCGGTCCGAAGCCTATCCTGAATGATCTTGACCTTATCCAAGGCCTTCTGAACTAAATCTGTACCCAATAACCGAGCCTCTCCCAGCTCAAACCATCCAACTGGAGACCGACATCGCCTACCATACAATGCCTCATATGGAGCCATCTGAATGCTGGACTGGTAGCTGTTGTTGTAGGCGAACTCTGCTAAAGGCAAAAACTGGTCCCACGAGCCTCCAAAATCAATGACACAGGCTCGGAGCATATCCTCTAGAATCTGAATAGTCCTCTCGGATTGATCTGAGAAAGGCCTATGATACAGTGGAATGGGATTTTGTTCGTGAGATGCTTCATGCCTTAAATTTCCCACACAGATTCATCCAATGGATTATGCAGTGTATTACAACTACTAGGTACTCAATTGCACTTAATGGAGGAGTATATGGGAACATTGAAGGGAAAAGGGGATTGCGACAAGGAGACCCAATTTCACCCTCAATATTTGTCATCTGCGTGGAGTATTTTACAAGGATCATGTAGCAAGTATCTATATGCAGGGGTTTGATTTTCATACAAAGTGTAGAGGGCTAAAACTGAACCATTTGTGTTTTACTGATGATGTGTTGCTGTTCTGCAAAGGAGAAATGACATCAGTGTTGTTGATGCTGAGGGGATTGGCTGCATTTTCAGAAGCTACAGGACTGAAAACTAATGAAGCTAAATCAAACATATATAGTGCAAACATGAATGAGCATGACCTGGCTGACTTATGTGAAATAATTGGATATAAAAGAGGTGCCCTGCCTTTTAGATATCTGGGAGTGCCAATTTCAGCAAAGAAGATTTCAAGTGTGGACTGTGAAATGCTGGTAGATAAAATATGTGCTAGAATCAAGAGCTGGGGATCAAGGAACTTATCCTATGCTGAGAGAGTGATGCTAATAAACTCAGTGTTACTACATATCCATATATACTGGTCCTCCGTTTTTCTTCTTCCAAAGAAGGTAATAAAAAACATTACTGCTATCTGTAGGAATTTTCTATGGGATGGGAAGGTTAATACAAATAGAGTGCCACTAGTCGCATGCGATCTTATATGCAGGCTTAAAATAGAGGGGGGACTTGGGATTATTGACTGTGAAACTTGGAATCAAGCTGCTATAGCCAAATATGTATGGAATATAGCTAAGAAAGTTGATAACTTGTGGGTGCAATGGGTAGATCACATATACTTGAAGAAGAAGGATTGGTGGCTATACAAACCACCTCAGGATTGTAATTGGTACTGGAGGAAAATATGCTCAATCAGAGATCAATTTGCTACAGGATATGTCCAACAAGACTGGTTGGCAATTAATGGGAAATACACAATAAATAATGGCTACAACTGGAAACAGGGGAGAAGAGAGAAATGGGAGAGTAGTAGATAGGTGTGGAGCAATAACAACATCCCAAAGCATAGCTTCATCTGTTGGTTAGCTATGCACAGAAAACTCCAGACAAGAGAAAAGCTGGCCAAACTGGGGATATGCCAAGAGGTCCACTGTGTTACATGTGGGGAGGAAGCAGAAACAATAGAACATATATTCTTTGAATGCAATTATTCGAAGGCTTGTATAAAAGAGATACTGGAATGGCTAAATATAGGAGTACAACAATACAAAATGGAAGGGCTGTGGAGAAGAATGACAAGGAAAATACGAGGCAAAGCTTGTAGCACAATCATCAGCATTGTTCTTGCAGATACTATGTATCACTTATGGAAAGTCAGAAATGATGCACTGTGGAACTTAAAAGTCCCAAGACTTCTTGCAGCTACTATGTATCACTTATGGAAAGTCAGAAATGATGCACTGTGGAACTTAAAAGTCCCAAGACCACAGAAGGTTGCAAGGAATGTGCAGGAGGAATGCAGGACGAAAATGCAGATAATCATGGAGAAGAAATCAACATCAAAAAGACAGAGACTATGGATAAAAAACTTACTGTAAATACTAAAGAAGTAGATGGATAACTATGTTGTAATAGAATAGAATAGAAATAGAGGAAGCAGTAAAGTAAGGGAGGAACTAAATGTATATTTGAGCATGTTTGTGGTGATTAATAAAGATTGTCTCTTTCACCAAAAAAAAAATATTTCATTTTTACTTGTTTGCATGTACCACTTTGTAACATTTGCGAAGCACTTGACATGTTCCTTGAATCTAGAAATTCATCACCTTTTAATTTTATCCACAATCAACTCCTTGGTTTTCTACTTTCATCTAAGGAGAATAAACGGTTAATATAGCAGATTTTTTCTTGCAGGAGATACTGTCAAAGTACACAAATGAGGATGAACAGCGCAGGAGGTTTGAGACATATAATTTTAACAGCTCATTGCTGCATTTAAAGACCATCAAGATCATTAACTTTGATGGACTACGTGATAATAAGTCTATACAACCATTGGTGAAATATTTTCTCAAGCATGCAACAGTGCTAGAAAAGTTCGTCATAGCCGCCACATACAAAAGCAGTGATGTGTCTCGGTTTTATGTTAAAATGGAGCAGGAGTTCCTAAGCTTTCCAAGATCCTCTTCGCATGCTTCATTTGTCTTTTCTTATTCATGACTTTTGGCCTCTCTCAATTTAATCGATTGCGACATACTTAATAGCTGTTACTTTTTGTTTGAAACTGGTTTTTGGTAGCTTATAGAGAATATTAAGATTGTACTTGTCCTTGTCGAAGGATTTGTTAGTAGCTCTTGATGTTCAAGTCATAGCGTGCGAAAGCTTGCTCTAAATGTTTTATGATTTCTATTATTTTGGCTGAATGCTGATCTTATTTTAGTTTGGTATTTTGCAACTGAAAATCAAGACATGGGTATGGGGGCATTAAATTAATGGTACACAAAGTTTTGGTCTAATATTACTTTTTCCATTACGTAAACAAAGTTTTGTTTTTCGGGTTTTCCTTGAGTGAGTCCTAACTGAATTCCAATTGAAGGGTAATTTAAACAACAAAATTGAAATTTTTTTCAAGAATAATTTGGACACTATTTATTTTATACGTGAGCATCGTTAACGTCAACGACGAGATAATTTACTAATGGTACAACATGAATAGACCAAAGTTGTAATGGAGAACAATGTTTCGAATAGTATATGTACAAAATTTGATTTATTTTTCATAAATAAATAGATATGTATATAATAAAAATAGTGACAATAATATTTAGGTCTCTAATATTTATCATAAACAGCCTCTCTGCCCCTCGGGGTAGGGGTAAGGTCTGCGTACATATTACCCTCCCTAGACCCCACTTGTGGGATCATACTGGGTTGTTGTTGTTGTCTAATATTTATCATGACTTTATCTTACCAATAACCTTAAAAAAATACTCCCTATGTTCCAATTTATATGAATCTGTTTGATTGGCCACGGAGTTTAAGAAAAAATGAAGACTTTTGGAATTTGTGGTCCTAAACAACTCAAAAAGGGGTCCACAAGATTTGTGTGGTTATAAAAGCTTCTCACTAAGGATAGAATTGGGAATTTAAGCTAAATTGTTTCCAAATTTAGAAAGGGTTCATTCTTTTTGGAACGGACCAACACATAAACTGGAACGGAGAGAGTACTTTTTATGTTATGCTAAATTTTGAAACTACCGTCAAACTTCTCTATAAGAATATCGTTTGTTGTTATATTTTTTGGCTTTTATAGTGAATAGTTGTCACACACCTATAACAGTATTTGACGTTAATTTAACTATATTTTGGTTGTTATAAACAAAAATTATATGAAAATCAATTTTTTTTTAGTGTTGCACGTAAAAGCAAAGAAAATTATTCAAATATAAATACTCAAAGACATGTAAATTTTACTAATTAAATATTAAAGAAACTTAACACGTTATTAATAGATTCGTAGAAAGTTTAAACTCTAAAGCATACATTTTAAAACTACTTGAAGATTAAATTTTCTTAAGAGTGATGGAAAAACTCCGTAATTATGGATTGTTTCATGGATTTCAGTTTTTTTTACTAATAATATAATGGTCGAATGTCCAAACTTTAAGCGAAATGGTATTTAATAGCTTTCCTTGAAGTAAATCTTCTATCTCAATTCAAGTAGAAAAGATTAGAGATTCTATAGAAAGGTATATTTACAAAGAGCATATTAGTACAAACATTTTATAGTGAATAAATGTTATATAGTATTTGTTATAGCGAGGTATAAGTGTATCTCGTTGAGGCTAAACAAGTTGCCAAACTAACCTGAAGTTGTTTTCCACAAACAACTCCTTGGTTTTTTACTTCCATCTAAGGAGAATAAATGGTTAATATAGCAGATTTTTTCTTGCAGAAGATGTCAAAGTACACAAATGAGGATGAACAGTGCAGGAGGTTTGAGACATATAATTTTAACAGCTCATTGCTACATTTAAAGACCATTAAGATCATTAACTTTGATGGACCACTAAGTGAAAATAAGTCTATACTGCCATATATTAAATATTTTCTCAAGAATGCAACAGTAATAGAAAAGTTCGTCATTGAAGCCAAATTCAGAGGGAGAGATGGGCCTCAGGATTATGTTAAAATGGCACAGGAGTTCCAAAGCTTTCCAAGATCCTCTGCGCAAGCTTTAAATTCTGGCTCCGACTCTGACGACATACCTTGTTGTTACTTTATGTTTGAAACGGGTTTTTGTAGCTTTAATTGCTCTTGATGTCTAAGTCACAACGTGCGAAAGCTTACTCTAAATGTTTTATAATTTCTATTATTTTGTCTTCATGTTTTTATACTATGATATTTTTAGGCTGAAAATCATTTCGCGGAAATAGTATTTCAATATTCATTACATGTCCATGGACTTGTTTATGTTGGCCTCTATTATTTTAGACAAAGCTGAGCTTAAGACACTTGGGCAAGAAAAAGAGGAAGTGGAGATTTCAAGACCAAGTAATGGGTTGAGGCAATAAATAAAGGCTACCTTTGGTCTAATATTACTCTTTCCATTAGCTTCATCATGAATATAACAATACAAAATAACTAATTTTAATTAAACAATTAAAATAAATATTGTTTTGAGATAATAATACAATACGATACAATGATTGAACCTTTTTTAAAGAATAATTCGGACACCATTTATTTTATGCCTGAGTTTCCTGAATGACAATGGAAAATACAAGACAATTTGCTAATGATATGGTATGAACAAATCAAAATTGTAAAGGAGGATAATATTGAGCAATGTCGAATAGTACTTGTGCAAATTTGAACCTTTGTCCCTTCTGGTTTACACTAAGGCCTCATTTGTTTGCACTTAATGCATGTCTGAATCTTAATCATTCAGATCTCAGACATTAAGTGCGTTTGTTTTTAAAGTTTGAATCTTAATTATTCAGATTTTAATCATTAAGAGTGTTTATTTTTTTACTTCACAACCACTTAATGGGTCTGAATAGGTCTGTATGATTAAGATCTATAACAGAGACTTAATTTTATTAAGATGCTATCATATATTCATTATTAACTGCCGCCACCGCTTACCATTATCAACTACCACCATGCCACCACCACCACCATACTCAACCACCACCACGCCACCATCATCCTCAATCATAGCCGCCACCATTATCGACCATCACCACCCACCATCCCCACCACTCTAACCACCATCATTCTCACCCACAATCAACACTCATCCACCCCAACTACCACAACTAACCTCCCTATCACATCAACAACCACAGTGGGCATTGCCCATCATTATAACCTACCACCACACACCCACCTCCCACCCACCACCTTCCTCAATCACAACTACTACCACCACCCGCCATTATTAGCTATCACCACTCACCACCACCATCGTCAATCATAATTGCCACTACTACCAATCACTACTAGCTACTAGCATGAACCACCGCCATCAACCAAAACTACCACCAACCACCGCCTCTAGTCGGCATTCACCCGTTAGCCACACCACCAACAACTATCATATTTTAAAAAATTATATATTTTGTTGATAGAATATTAGATTAGTTAGTATTTCATTTGAATTTTATGTTATTAAATTTCAAATAAAGATAAATTTTATACATTCAGATGTTAAAAATCAAACAACCTTAATTATTTAGTATTCAGATCTTAATAAACATCTTAATATATTTAGATGTGTATTCCGATTCATATGTCTTAATCTTAATACATATCTTGATATTCAGATGTGTATTCAGATTTAGACGTCTTAATCTTAAAAAAAACAAATGAGGCCTAAAAGTAACTTAAGTAGCCCTTGGGGAGTCCGTTTATTATCTAATCGACACTTTTGGGTTAAATATTTATGTCCCTCATATTTATTGTGTCCCCCTTTGTTCGAGTGTGTTGCCCGCTTCACTAGGTTGTTGGCTTACCAAGCACTTGCTCGTTGCACCCGCCGCCTGTGACTTTTTTTCTCTGCTGGGGCCCTTCATTGCTATAGCCATAATTAGCTCCAACTCGCAATCACATGACTTCACCAATTAAACTAAAAATAGTATACTTTTTATGTTATGTTAAAATTTGATATTATCTCATTTACCTTCTGCTTGGATCATGGTCCTCGTTGTTTTAAAATGCATTGTATTGTATTGTATTGTATTGTATCGTGTCGTTTTATAAATACAAAGTTTGGATAGAGTATATTGTTTGCTATTGTTAAATTATATTTTGCGATTTGATTTGAATGTATCGTACTGTACTATAACTCATAAGTTGACTAAAATACCTTCAATTGTTTAAATATTAAATTTATTAAAAATTATGCATAAAAATAATTTAAAAAATAAAACAAAAGAAAGCAAAACACCTTAGGAAAGCAGAACAAAGGAGCGCGACAGAAGAAGGAAAAACAAAGGAGCACAACTAATTATGATTGAGTTAAAAGCAAATTAGGAGAAAAAATAAAGCAAAAAGCGGCAAAACACCTTTAACGTTGGTGGCAGAAGTTCTTGAAAAAATAAAGTAGGTTATATGTTGGAGATTTGGAGTTAAAATAGAAAAAAAGATAAAGGGTAAACTAAAATTGTGGAATAATAAGTTAGGGCATAATCGAAAAGAAAAATAAGAAACAATCCCACCATACCAAATCAGTTATTTAAAAATATAGGACTTTTCATTGTTCCGGAACAATGAATTTAACAATACAATATAATCAATTTTAATGGAACAATCAAAACAAATACCCCTCTGTTCCAGTTTATATGAACCTATTTCCTTTTTGGTCCGTTCCAAAAAGAATGAACCCTTTCTAAATTTGGTAATAATTTAGCTTAAACTTACAACTCTACCCTTAACGAGAGAACTTTTATAACCACTCAAATACTCTGGCCCCATTTGGACTTATTTAGGACCACAAATTACAAACATCTTCATTTTTTTTTAAACTTCATGCCTAATCAAACAATTTCAAGCAACAAATCCAAGCAAGCTGTTAGGCTACACAAGTTACCAAACTGACCTAGGTTACACTCAAATTACTTTACCAAACTGCAACTGAAAGTTGTACGCCATGGAAATGAAGAGGAAAATGATGGCGACAGAAGACCGACTCAGTGATTTGCCCAAACCGATTCTACTCGACATCCTATCTATATTGGGGAACAATAAAGCAGTTGTGAGAAGCAGCATATTATCTAGACGATGGAGGTTTCTTTGGAAGTCCGTCCCAATATTTCTCCATTTTGACTTCCCCATTTGTGAAAGCATAAATGACAATCTCTTTTACCTGGCTTCCATCCGTAGAGAGATTTATTATTGGAGGAATTGCGAGAAAATCCGATCATTCAGGGTCTGGTGCCTTAGGTACGTGGATCGATTTGCTAAAGATATTGATTTGTGGGTACATTTTGCAATTAAAGTTGCTAATGTTGAAAGTTTTGAACTTGGAATTATCGATACGAATGGCCAAAGATATGAGTTTCCTCAATTTGCATATAAAATTACTTCAGTGAGGAATTTGGCTTTATGTTACTGCCAACTCAACCCTACTGATAGTGTTAATTGGAGCAGTCTCGTTTCTCTTTCACTTGGGTCCTTGCCTTTGACTGATGGTGTAATGGAAAGGTATTATCTGGTTGCCCTAACTTGGAATGCTTGGAACTGGATAATGTTTCGGGCGTTCTTCGTTTGGAAATCAGCTCTGTGAAGCTGAGAAAATTGAGTATACAAGATTACGTAAATGAGAATCCTGACCTTTGGCTCGAAATATTAGCTCCGTATATTCAAAATTTGCAACTTTGGGGGCACTGCAATGAGATACGTGTCCGGCAGGGAAATGTGGCTTCACTTGTCACTGCAGTCCTTGGTTTAACTTTTGATTTTGGGAATCACGGCTTGGAGAAGGAGTGTAACTATTTGAAGGAACTTCTTCACAGTGTTGCCCATGTCGAGAATCTTGAATTGGGTCCTTGGTGCATTGAGGTTAGTCATACTCTTCACTATCCAAAATTCAGATAATTGTTTTTGTTGTTTTGGGACTTTTTATTTGATATCGAATCATCAACTTAATAACATTAACAAGCCATTACTTAGGATAATCTGGTAACTAAGTTAGGTACTAAAAGAATTACATTCTCATGGCCAATTTGGTTGGACAGAGTGAGGTGATTGAAATAAGACATTTTGAACAAAATCTTAGATGATGAACTGTGAGAGTAAAATGTTTGCTACGGAAAGAATAGATTTTTTGAATTAAATTGGGGTTATCTTACAGTGATCATACTCTTTAAGTAATGTGAACAGGTTTTTTGAAATTTTAAAAAGTCCATCTTCGCATTTCCAAACTAACATTGAACTCTTTGATGTGTCAAAACAGTCGCATAGTCCAAGTTGTTTTTACGAATTATTCAACAATTTCCATTTCATTTGATAACTATGCCGCATTTCTTTATTTTGACATATTGTGGTTTATCTGTTTGGTTTATAAGTGCCTTTCCATATTGGAGTTGAAAGGGTGGCAGTCTCCGCCATCAAGCCGGAAATTCTTAAAGCTTAACGCAGACTTGGAATCATTGGACTTCCCTGGAATTTGCAGCTTTCTACATAGTTCATCAGATCTTGAGACATTGGTCATTGACTGGGATGATGACAGGCGAAGAGTAAGTTTCCTTTAGACCTTTATTTTTGTTACTTCATGTTATCAATGTCAAACAACTGTTAGTGGAAAGAGAAGACAATGTATATCAACATATTTCTGATCTTACGTACTTTAGGAATAAAACTTAAACCTTTTTTTTACGTTCTCTTTTTTTAAGTTTAAACCACATACTTGGCATTTTTCATAGATAATGATAAAAAGTTACAAAGAGGCGGACTTGACTGGCTTACTTCTTCAAAGAAAGGTAAATACAACCAGTTCAATCCTCAAGTAAAGAGAAGATTGAAAAGCTCCAATGGTTATTGCTTCTAACCTTTGGAGATTTGCTCCCCCGTACATTGTTTCCATAAGAACTTAAAAACGAAAAAGTGAGGTCACAAAAGGATTGTTACGACCCAAACCCCGCTCCGGTCGTGATGGCGCCTCTCGTGAAGACAAGGCCAGCCAACCAACCCTAATTGCCTCTTTCAAAAATAGATAAACAGGAGTAAACAATTTTTAAAGATGATTCAATAATATTACTTAGCGGAAATACGGCCAAACACAGCCCAAACCGGACAAGTCACGAGCATCTATAAGAATGTAATTCCACTTTACAAGTCTAGAAGTACGCTAAACAGGAATAGTGAATAACATAGAAAGAGAGTGTTGCTGCGAACGCTGGCAGTCACCTCGCTAAAACCTCTACGACTCTGCTTCCACGCAGCCAATACCTGCTACCGGGTGAATAAATACCTGCAACTGCACGCGAGGTGCAGGAAGTAAAGTGAGTACTCCAACTCAGTGAGTAATAAAAGTAAATAATAACTGAGCAGCGAGAAATCACGTAAAGCAACCAACATGCTGCATAGAAGCCGGGCACAATTTTCTGAGAAAAATAGTGAAATCTGTGAAATCTTTAGAAATACCTTGGCTCAGTTCAAATCTCTTTTGAAAATGATCTTTTCATTAATTACGAAAACGATTTCAAAACAGTTAGTGCTAATAAGCACAGAAAATCCGCCCCTCGGGCACAAGTACCACAGTGTAACAGGTAAAAAGATAAGTAAATATGCAAGATGAGCACATCAAAGTTCGCCCCTCGGGCACATCTCAAAACAGTACCATCCCCTCGGGCTCAATATCAATCGCTCAGAACAGTATCAGCCCCTCGGGCACAGTATCACATCACTCAGAACAGTATCAGCCCCTCGGGCACAGTATCACATCACTCAGAACAGTATCAGCCCCTCGGGCACAGTATCACATCACTCAGAACAGTATCAGCCCCTCGGGCTCAGTATCACATCACATGGGTACCCGCGCTCACTGTGGGGGTGCAGACTCCGGAGGGGCTCCTACAGCCCAAGCGCTATATCATCATAAGGCCTGAAAGTCTTCTCACAATACACTCGAGGCCTGAAAGCCTGCTCACATATCGCTCGAGGCCTGAAAGCCTGCTCACATATCGCTCGAGGCCTGAAAGCCTGCTCACATATCGCTCGAGGCCTGAAAGCCTCCTCACATATCGCTCGAGGCCTGAAAGCCTCCTCACATATCGCTCGAGGCCTGAAAGCCTCCTCACATATCACGCGAGGCCTGAAAGCCTCCTCACATCACTCATCATATCCTCACACATGGCCCTCGACCTCAATCAGTCCAAAAATAATCATAAGCCCCTTAGGCATAAGTAAAAACAATAATACTCAGCTCAAACAGTAGTTCAAAAATCAGTTAAAGCTCAAGGTTGAGTAAAAATATAGCTGAGTTCATGGAACAGTGTAATTCAAATGGACCGAGTTCAAATAATATTTCAAATAGTGAGGAAAACAGTGATGATAGCTCACAAGGAGTTTCAAACAGTCGGCAATAAGCCCCAAATATGGCAATAAGCCCAAGTCATAGTGAAAAACAACAAGTCATAGTAAAATACACGGCAAAATCAACAACCGGGACGGACCAAGTCACAATCCCCAACGGTGCTCTACACCACGCTCTCTATCCGGCGTGCAAGTCACCTCAATATAGCACTATGGGTGCAAATCCGGGGTTTCAAACCCTCAGGATATCATTTACAATCATTACTCACCTCGAACCGGTGAAATCTCTAGCTCGCGACGCCTTTGCCCCTCAAACCGGCCTCCACGCGCGTCGAATCTAACCAAAATCAGAGCGAATACATCACAATATGCTAAGGGAACAATACCCAATCGAAACAAATCGAGAAATAGCAAAAATCTCAAAACTAGCAAAACCCGAGCCCCGAGCCCACTTCTCGAAAAATTACAAAACTCACATTACTGGATTCCTCGTCTCGCCACGAGTTCATACATACCAAGAACTCCCAAATCCGAGCTCAAATGACCTATCAAATCCCAAATTGAAATATCAAAACTCAAGCCCTAGTTCATCAATTTTAGGCTTAATTTCCATGAATTTCTAGACCAATTTCACATAATAATCATGTTTTTAACTCAAAAATCTTACCTCCAATAAACTCCAGTCGAAACCCTCTTCAATTGCTCCCAAAAAGCTCTCAAGATGCTCAACAATGGAGGAAAATAATACCTAGCTCGCGGAGGAAATATTTAATAATCAGCCCAGACTTTCGCTTATGCGGTCCCCATCCCGCTTCCGCGGGACTGCTTCCGCGCTATTCCTTCCGCTTCAGCGGAACTCCCACTCTCGAACCAAACCGCTTCTGCGGTCACAACATCGCATAAGCGATTCCGCTTCTGCGGCTACACCAACGCTTCTGCGGAACTAGGCGCCCAGACCTCTTCACCGCTTCTGCGGTCAACCCCTCGCTTAAGCGGGTCCGCTTTTGCGGTCCAAGACTCGCAGAAGCGAAAATACCAGATATCAGCAACATTTGAAGTCTCCAAATCCAAATTTTATCCCGTTAGCCATCCGAAATCACCCCGAGGCCCCCGGGACCTCAACCCTAACCATTAAATCACATCGGATTCAAGCCTAAGTTTCTTAAGAACTTCCGAAATACGCATTCGATCGAAACCCAACCAAATCACCTCCGAATAACCTGAAATTTTGCACACACATCCAAAATCACCTAAAGAAGCTACCGCAACTCTCGGAATTCCATTCCGACCCTCGGATCAAAATCTCACCCATCAACCGGAATTCGCCAAAATACTAACTTCGCCAATTCAAGCCTAATTCTACACCGGACCTCCAAAATCAATTCCGATCACACTCCTAAGTCACAAATCACTTCCCGAAGCTAACCGATCACCGGAAATCACATCCGAACCTTCTAACTCATAAGTCAACGTCCGGTTGACTTTTCCAAAACAAGCCTTCCTTAAAGAGACTAAGTGTCTCATTTCTTATCAAAACCAATCCAAATCAACTCTAACACACCACAAACCGATAATGAAACATGAAGAAGCATGAAATGGGGGAAACGGAGCAATAACACATAAGACGACGGGTCGGGTCGTCACATCCTTCCCAACTTAAACAAACGCTCGTGCTCGAGCGTACCCAGAGTTGTACTATAAGCAACCCAATAGTTGAATGACCTTACCAAGCATATACTCGGGGTGATCCTTCGTCACCCTATCTTGCATAGGTCCGATAACACAATATAGCTGAAATTTCACAGTCCATCTAAACCATAAACCGTAGAACCACATTGCACTTTCCGAAATCATACACAAGATCAGAACCTCACATCTATACTCAGAATAATCTCGAACCAGCTGCAATAACCCATACCTGCAACCTCAGGTGCAATCACATGATATACTACATAACCCGAATACTCGAAACGATAACTTCTATCCGTAGCAGTTGCCCACAATAACCAAATACCGATAGAAAACCTCTTATTAGCTAAAGTCTTATTCCAACACTTTCATATACTGCCAACGATAAATGAAACACGCGATAGACCGTAACCATTCATGAAGCCACTTCCCTTTGACTAATATCACAACAGATTTCCGGGCCAAACCTCGATATTATCCTTCTAACAAGCTGAGATCCAATCTGTTCGTATTCATTAATGACTCCAGCGATCACCTCGAATCCAACACACCACTCTGGTGATATGACACCTCAACACAGGCCTAAGCCACAACTTGCATAATACACGCACCAATAAGAAACGGTCTGAACATACTCAAATCATGACAAATGACTCAACGAAAGAGCTGTACCTCAAGTTCATCAGTACCATTACAACACAAAGCTGAGACCCCGTCTCACATCATAGAAATAGAGTACCTGAATCTTCCTCGAGAGGTCATAACTCCACGTGGCCTCGCCACAACGCGCTATCCTATCCAAACACTGTTACACATGAAACACCTCAAGTCGCCATGCTCAAAATCGACAGCCACGCATAATTGATGTCTGAAACCAAAGCAATTCATTACATCCACGGTGAAACAAATAACATATGACACGCAACCCGATAGATCATAACCAATACTCCATTTACCGAGCAACACTCAATTACTCTTCCCCGTTCGACTTTCTCCACGAATCCTCAATAGAACCGCACCACATGTGCCCATATCCAACAAATCATAATGCCTCACAGCACAGAAAAAGCAACTCATAGATCTCCCCAGATCACTAACAAGCTCAGTAACGATCGAATCAACCTATCCCTCAACAATACAACTCAGGGCCAACCAAGCTAACTCAAGCTAAATACGCAGCCACGTCGGCCTGCCAACGAACTCAATATCAAGAAGATTGTAGCTACTCCTTCCACAATTATAACTCCTGCCGGAGCCGTACGATACAGTGCCCGGCACCAAATAAATACCGAAATCCACAATCTCGCCCGGTGACATGCCCGGCCACAAGAAACGCATCCGAAAAAGTCCCTCAATACCGAAACTGAATCAATGGTAGGAACCTCTGCACTGACATCCGCCACGAAGGCCCAATTACGAAAAGCAATCCTTCCCAGCCGTCCGCTGGTCTTCGGAATACAAACCACTCTGCTAGAACATAATCCGATGCACCCCGCCACGCAACCTGTGGCATTTTCCGACATAGCCCATAGCACAATAGTCTAGAATAACCCAACACTGAGACAGCCAGTCTACCACCCAATATCATATCTAAAAATCTAATATACCAAGCAAAGAAAGATCTACTCGGGCCTCCAAATCCCAATAGCCGCTAACGGTACCAATACACACGATCCACAACCACTACATAGTCTGTACCTGAGATCCTCATCCCAATACAAACAACATCTTCCTGCTCCATGCACCGAGCATTCTTACCAATAACAGCTTAAGACATCCTCTGATCTTACACATCTACAAGGCACCATACAACCTTTTTCAAAATTTGTGATAATAGTTAATATAACCTTTTCCTTTACTCTAGTCATAGTTGACTCACCCGCACGCTCCAGCTGAAGCCAACATAGCACATGCTCGTACAATTAGCTAATTAATAGCAACTCCCCAACTTGGCTCGAAGCCATATATCAAGACACACTTAACAACTCATAACACTTTTTCTCTAATGATGCCACAATGCCATAGAGAGATTAAACTTAAATCACGTACAAGTTTCTGAAAACACAGATCATCTAGTACTGTAATTCTCTACAAATCTCGCATTCATCCCCACATCAGTTGGGTCCACCCTTTTGAGCGAACCGAATTTTCAAATTACAACACGTACCCTTCAATAATACACGAGATCTTCTAACATACACATAAGGATCATACCACTTAAGAACATTCCGCAGGAGATAACCCACCTGCTTCGCCTCAATTTAATATTTCCGCATACCTTCCACCGTCGTACATGTTACATAGTCATTTAGTCTTCCTGGGTCTGAACTCATACCGCCACATGTAATGCACTTCACTCCCTAACTAGGAGACACAACAATATTCTTCACGCGCCCATAATTCGGGCTACACAACAAATCACAATAGGAATCGAACACTTAACAGTTCATCTATTAGCCAGCAGACCTCTTCGTCACTACCAAGTCTTATAGATACATCCCGCAGTATTAACATACTCATCACATGGATATCCAACCGCCATTCCGGCTAATAAGGACAATACTGAACATATAAGTTCAAAACACTTGCTCACACATGCAGCACCTCGGTGCTCAAGCCATAGGCAAAGATCCGACCTCAAGTCTTCTAGACTGGCCCAACATACTCACGAAGATCACATATCGCCCCTTGATCGGGGAATCACAAGCCATCAAGGCACATATAATACTGAGCGCTCGTATGCGCACACAGACGTGTGGAAGGAATTTCAAGGGTTTCTTTTCATGCTGAATCAAGGACGCATGATAAGAATTCAAGAATGTGAAGTTTTCCTAAAGGTTCTGCAGCCTCTCGAGGAGAAATACAGGCGTCCCCGTACCGCTCCGCGAGACTCTACTAAACTTGCTCATGACTCGTGAGACCTAGTAACCTAGGCTCTGATACCAACTTGTCACGACCCAAACCCCGCTCCGGTCGTGATGGCGCCTCCCGTGAAGACAAGGCCAGCCAACCAACCCTAATTGCCTCTTTCAAAAATAGATAAACAGGAGTAAACAATTTTTAAAGATGATTCAATAATATTACTTAGCGGAAATACGACCAAACACAGCCCAAACCGGGGTGTCACAAGTCACGAGCATCTATAAGAATGTAATTCCACTTTACAAGTCTAGAAGTACGCTAAACAGGAATAGTGAATAACATAAAAAGAGAGCGGTGCTGCGAACGCTGGCAGTCACCTCGCTAAAACCTCTACGACTCTGCTTCCACGCAGCGAATACCCGCTACCGGGTGAATAAATACCTGCAACTGCACGCGAGGTGCAGGGAGTAAAGTGAGTACTCCAACTCAGTGAGTAATAAAAATAAATAATAACTGAGCAGCAAGAAATCACGTAAAGCAACCAACATGCTGTATAGAAGCCGTGTACAATTTTCTGAGAAAAATAGTGAAATCTGTAAAATCTTTAGAAATACCTTGGCTCAGTTCAAATCTCTTTTGAAAATGACCTTTTCAATAATTACGAAAACGATTTCAAAACAGTTAGTGCTGATAAGCACAGAAAATCCGCCCCTCGGGCACAAGTACCATAGTATAACAGGTAAAAAGACAAGTAAATATGCAAGATGAGCACATCAAAGTTCGCCCCTCGGGCACATCTCAAAACAGTACCAGCCCCTCGGGCTGAATATCAATCGCTCAGAACAGTATCAGCCCCTCGAGCACAGTATCACATCACTCAGAACAGTATCAGCCCCTCGGGCACTGTATCACATCACTCAGAACAGTATCAGCCCTTCGGGCACAGTATCACATTATTCAGAACAGTATCAGCCCCTCGGGCTCAGTATCACATCACATAGGTACCCGCACTCACTGTGGGGGTGCAGACTCCGGAGGGGCTCCTACAGCCCAAGCGCTATATCATCATAAGGCCTGAAAGCCTGAACATATCAACATGAGGCCTGAAAGCCTTCTCACAATACACTCGAGGCCTGAAAGCCTCCTCACATATCGCTCGAGGCCTGAAAGCCTCCTCACATATCGCTCGAGGCCTGAAAGCCTCCTCACATATCGCTCGAGCCCGCCCACCTGGAGAACAAGGGAATACATTTCAAGTTCAGCAATCAGGAGCCCGCCTGAAGAATGAAGGCACATATTGCAAATTGCAGCAGTCAAACATCACCCGGAGGAATGATGAAACATCTACAATCAATGCAAGGCAACAACGCAAGAATTCCGTCCTCTAGGCACTACTTCCCAATTCTCCCGACACCAGGAGCTGGTCAATGCGGTACGCACTGCAAATGAGCACATCAAAGTTCGCCCCTCGGGCACATCTCAAAACAGTACCATCCCCTCGGGCTCAATATCAATCGCTCAGAACAGTATCAGCCCCTCGGGCACAGTATCACATCACTCAGAACAGTATCAGCCCTCGGGCACAGTATCACATCACTCAGAACAGTATCAGCCCCTTCGGGCACAGTATCACATCACTCAGAACAGTATCAGCCCTCGGGCTCAGTATCACATCACATGGGTACCCGCGCTCACTGTGGGGGTGCAGACTCCGGAGGGGCTCCTACAGCCCAAGCGCCTATATCATCATAAGGCCTGAAAGTCTTCTCACAATACACTCGAGGCCTGAAAGCCTGCTCACATATCGCTCGAGGCCTGAAAAGCCTTGCTCACATATCGCTCGAGGCCTGAAAGCCTGCTCACATATCGCTCGAGGCCTGAAAGCCTCCTCACATATCGCTCGAGGCCTGAAAGCCTCCTCACATATCGCTCGAGGCCTGAAAGCCTCCTCACATATCACGCGAGGCCTGAAAGCCTCCTCACATCACTCATCATATCCTCACACATGGCCCTCGGCCTCAATCAGTCCAAAAATAATCATAAGCCCCTCGGGCATAAGTAAAAACAATAATACTCAGCTCAAACAGTAGTTCAAATATCAGTTAAAGCTCAAGGTTGAGTAAAAATATAGCTGAGTTCATGGAACAGTGTAATTCAAATGGACTGAGTTCAAATAATATTTCAAATAGTGAGGAAAACAGTGATGATAGCTCACAAGGAGTTTCAAACAGTCGGCAATAAGCCCCAAATATGGCAATAAGCCCAAGTCATAGTGAAAAACAACAAGTCATAGTAAAATACACGGTAAAATCAACAATCGGGATGGACCAAGTCACAATCCCCAATGGTGCTCTACACCACGCTCTCTATCCAGCGTGCAAGTCACCTCAATATAGTACTATGGGTGCAAATCCGGGGTTTCAAACCCTCAGGATATCATTTACAATCATTACTCACCTCGAACCGGTGAAATCTCTAGCTCGCGACGCCTTTGCCCCTCAAACCGGCCTCCACGCGCATCGAATCTAACCAAAATCAGAGCGAATATATCACAATATGCTAAGGGAACAATACCCAATCGAACAAATCGAGAAAATAGCAAAATCTCGAAACTAGCAAAACCCGAGCCCCGGGCCCACTTCTCGAAAAATTACAAAACTCACATTACCGGATTCCTCGTCTGGCCACGAGTTCATAAATACCAAGAACTCCCAAATCCGAGCTCAAATGACCTATCAAATCCCAAATTGAAATATCAAAATCAAGCCCTAGTTCATCAATTTTAGGCTTAATTTCCATGAATTTCTAGACCAATTTCACATAATAATCATGTTTTTAACTCAAAAATCTTACCTCCAATAAACTCCAGTCGAAAACCCCTCTTCAATTGTCCCAAAAAGCTCTCAAAAATGCTCAACAATGGAGGAAAATAATACCTAGCTCGCGGAGGAAATATTTAATAATCAGCCCCAGCTTCGCTTATGCGGTCCCCATCCCGCTTCTGCGTGACCGCTTCCGCGCTATTCCTTCCGCTTCAGCGGAACTCCCACTCTCGAACCAAACCGCTTCTGCGGTCACAACATCGCATAAGCGATTCCGCTTCTGCGGCTACACCAACGCTTCTGCGGAACCAGGCGCCCAGGCTCCTCACCGCTTCTGCGGTCAACCCCTCGCTTAAGCGGGTCCGCTTCTGCGGTCCAAGACTCGCAGAAGCGAAAATACCAGATATCAGCAACATTTGAAGTCTCCAAATCCAAATTTCATTCCGTTAGCCATCCGAAATCACCCCGAGGCCCCCGGGACCTCAACCAAAAGCACCAACATGACTTAAAACATTATCCAAACTTGTTCTAATCATCAAAACACATCAAACAACGCTAAAACCATTAAATCACATCGGATTCAAGCCTAAGTTTCTTAAGAACTTCCGAAATACGCATTCGATCGAAACCCAACCAAATCACCTCCGAATAAACCTGAAATTTTGCACACACATCCAAAATCACCTAAAGAAGCTACCGCAACTCTCGGAATTCCATTCCGACCCTCGGATCAAAATCTCACCCATCAACCGGAATTCGCCAAAATACTAACTTCGCCAATTCAAGCCTAATTCTACACCGGACCTCCAAAATCAATTCCGATCACACTCCTAAGTCACAAATCACTTCCCGAAGCTAACCGATCACCGGAAATCACATCCGAACCTTTAACTCATAAGTCAACGTCCGGTTGACTTTTCCAAAACAAGCCTTCCTTAAAGAGACTAAGTGTCTCATTTCTTATCAAAACCAATCCAAATCAACTCTAACACACCACAAACCGATAATGAAACATGAAGAAGCATGAAATGGGGGAAACGGAGCAATAACACATAAGACGACGGGTCGGGTCGTCACATCCTTCCCAACTTAAACAAACGCTCGTGCTCGAGCGTACCCAGAGTTGTACTATAAGCAACCCAATAGTTGAATGACCTTACCAACATATACTCGGGGTGATCCTTCGTCACCCTATCTTGCATAGGTCCGATAACACAATATAGCTGAAATTTCACAGTCCATCTAAACCATAAACCGTAGAACCACATTGCACTTTCCGAAATCATACACAAGATCAGAACCTCACATCTATACTCAGAATAATCTCGAACCAGCTGCAATAAAACCCATACCTGCAACCTCAGGTGCAATCACATGATATACTACATAACCCGAATACTCGAAACGATAACTCTATCCGTAGCAGTTGCCACAATAACCAAATACCGATAGAAAACCTCTTATTAGCTAAAGTCTTTATTCCAACACTTTCATATACTGCCAACGATAAAATGAAACACGCGATAGACCGTAACCATTCATGAAGCCACTTCCCTTTGACTAATATCACAACAGATTTCCGGGCCAAACCTCGATATTATCCTTCTAACAAGCTGAGATCCAATCTGTTCGTATTCATTAATGACTCCAGCGATCACCTCGAATCCAACACACCACTCTGGTGATATGACACCTCAACACAGGCCTAAGCCACAACTTGCATAATACACGCACCAATAAGAAACGGTCTGACATACTCAAATCATGACAAATGACTCAACGAAAGAGCTGTACCTCAAGTTCATCAGTACCATTACAACACAAAAGCTGAGACCCCGTCTCACATCATAGAAATAGAGTACCTGAATCTTCCTCGAGAGGTCATAACTCCACGTGGCCTCGCCACAACGCGCTATCCTATCCAAAACACTGTTACACATGAAACACCTCAAGTCGCCATGCTCAAAATCGACAGCCACGCATAATTGATGTCTGAAACCAAAGCAATTCATTAACATCCACGGTGAAAAAATAACATATGACACGCAACCCGATAGATCATAACCAATACTCCATTTACCGAGCAACACTCAATTACTCTTCCCCGTTCGACTTTTCTCCACGAATCCTCAATAGAACCGCACCACATGTGCCCATATCCAACAAATCATAATGCCTCACAGCACAGAAAAAGCAACTCATAGATCTCCCCAGATCACTAACAAGCTCAGTAACGATCGAATCAACCTATCCCTCAACAATACAACTCAGGGCCAACCAAGCTAACTCAAGCTAAATACGCAGCCACGTCGGCCTGCCAACGAACTCAATATCAAGAAGATTGTAGCTACTCCTTCCACAATTATAACTCCTGCCGGAGCCGTACGATACAGTGCCCGGCACCAAATAAATACCGAAATCCACAATCTCGCCCGGTGACATGCCCGGCCACAAGAAACGCATCCGAAAAAGTCCCTCAATACCGAAACTGAATCAATGGTAGGAACCTCTGCACTGACATCCGCCACGAAGGCCCAATTACGAAAAGCAATCCTTCCCAGCCGTCCGCTGGTCTTCGGAATACAAACCACTCTGCTAGAACATAATCCGATGCACCCCGCCACGCAACCTGTGGCATTTTCCGACATAGCCCATAGCACAATAGTCTAGAATAACCCAACACTGAGACAGCCAGTCTACCACCCAATATCATATCTAAAAATCTAATATACCAAGCAAGAAAGATCTACTCGGGCCTCCAAATCCCAATAGCCGCTAACGGTACCAATACACACGATCCACAACCACTACATAGTCTGTACCTGAGATCTCATCCCAATACAAAACAACATCTTCCTGCTCCATGCACCGAGCATTCTTACCAATAACAGCTTAAGACATCCTCTGATCTTACACATCTACAAGGCACCATACAACCTTTTTCAAAAATTTGTGATAATAGTTAATATAACCTTTTCCTTTACTCTAGTCATAGTTGACTCACCCGCACGCTCCAGCTGAAGCCAACATAGCACATGCTCGTACAATTAGCTAATTAATAGCAACTCCCCAAACTTGGCTCGAAGCCATATATCAAGACACACTTAACAACTCATAACACTTTTTCTCTAATGATGCCACAATGCCATAGAGAGATTAAACTTAAATCACGTACAAGTTTCTGAAAAACACAGATCATCTAGTACTGTAATTCTCTACAAATCTCGCATTCATCCCCACATCAGTTGGGTCCACCCTTTTGAGCGAACCGAATTTTCAAATTACAACACGTACCCTTCAATAATACACGAGATCTTCTAACATACACATAAGGATCATACCACTTAAGAACATTCCGCAGGAGATAACCCACCTGCTTCGCCTCAATTTAATATTTCCGCATACCTTCCACCGTCGTACATGTTACAAGTCATTTAGTCTTCCTGGGTCTGAACTCATACCGCCACATGTAATGCACTTCACTCCCTAACTAGAGACACAAAACAATATTCTTCACGCGCCCATAATTCGGGCTACACAACAAAATCACAATAGGAATCGAACACTTAACAGTTCATCTATTAGCCAGCAGACCTCTTCGTCACTACCAAGTCTTATAGATACATCCCGCAGTATTAACATACTCATCACATGGATATCCAACCGCCATTCCGGCTAATAAGGACAATACTGAACATATAAGTTCAAACACTTGCTCACACATGCAGCACCTCGGTGCTCAAGCCATAGGCAAAGATCCGACCTCAAGTCTTCTAGACTGGCCCAACATACTCACGAAGATCACATATCGCCCCTTGATCGGGAATCACAAGCCATCAAGGCACATATAATACTGAGCGCTCGTATGCGCACACAGACGTGTGGAAGGAATTTCAAGGGTTTCTTTTCATGCTGAATCAAGGACGCATGATAAGAATTCAAGATGTGAAGTTTTCCTAAAGGTTCTGCAGCCTCTCGAGGAGAAATACAGGCGTCCCCGTACCGCTCCGCGAGACTCTACTAAACTTGCTCATGACTCGTGAGACCTAGTAACCTAGGCTCTGATACCAACTTGTCACGACCCAAACCCCGCTCCGGTCGTGATGGCGCCTCCCGTGAAGACAAGGCCAGCCAACCAACCCTAATTGCCTCTTTCAAAAATAGATAAACAGGACTAAAAAATTTTGAAGATGATTCAATAATATTACTTAGCGGAAATACGACCAAACACAGCCCAAACCGGGGTGTCACAAGTCACGAGCATCTATAAGAATGTAATTCCACTTTACAAGTCTAGAAGTACGCTAAACAGGAATAGTGAATAACATAAAAAGAGAGCGGTGCTGCGAACGCTGGCAGTCACCTCGCTAAAAACCTCTACGACTCTGCTTCCACGCAGCGAATACCCGCTACCGGGTGAATAAATACCTGCAACTGCACGCGAGGTGCAGGGAGTAAAGTGAGTACTCCAACTCAGTGAGTAATAAAAATAAATAATAACTGAGCAGCAAGAAATCACGTAAAGCAACCAACATGCTGTATAGAGAAGCCGTGTACAATTTTCTGAGAAAAAATAGTGAAATCTGTAAAATCTTTAGAAATACCTTGGCTCAGTTCAAATCTCTTTGAAAATGACCTTTTCAATAATTACGAAAACGATTTCAAAACAGTTAGTGCTGATAAGCACAGAAAATCCGCCCCTCGGGCACAAGTACCATAGTATAACAGGTAAAAAGACAAGTAAATATGCAAGATGAGCACATCAAAGTTCGCCCCTCGGGCACATCTCAAAACAGTACCAGCCCCTCGGGCTGAATATCAATCGCTCAGAACAGTATCAGCCCCTCGAGCACAGTATCACATCACTCAGAACAGTATCAGCCCCTCGGGCACTGTATCACATCACTCAGAACAGTATCAGCCCTTCGGGCACAGTATCACATTATTCAGAACAGTATCAGCCCCTCGGGCTCAGTATCACATCACATAGGTACCCGCACTCACTGTGGGGGTGCAGACTCCGGAGGGGCTCCTACAGCCCAAGCGCTATATCATCATAAGGCCTGAAAGCCTGAACATATCAACATGAGGCCTGAAAGCCTTCTCACAATACACTCGAGGCCTGAAAGCCTCCTCACATATCGCTCGAGGCCTGAAAGCCTCCTCACATATCGCTCGAGGCCTGAAAGCCTCCTCACATATCGCTCGAGGCCTGAAAGCCTCCTCACATATCGCTCGAGGCCTGAAAGCCTCCTCACATATCGCTCGAGGCCTGAAAGCCTCCTCACATATCACTCGAGGCCTGAAAGCCTCCTCACATATCACTCGAGGCCTGAAAGCCTCCTCACATCACTCATCATATCCTCACACATGGCCCTCGACCTCAATCAGTCCAAAAATAATCATAAGCCCCTTAGGCATAAGTAAAAACAATAATACTCAGCTCAAACAGTAGTTCAAAATCAGTTAAAGCTCAAGGTTGAGTAAAATATAGCTGAGTTCATGGAACAGTGTAATTCAAATGGACCGAGTTCAAATAATATTTCAAATAGTGAGGAAAACAGTGATGATAGCTCACAAGGAGTTTCAAACAGTCGGCAATAAGCCCCAAATATGGCAATAAGCCCAAGTCATAGTGAAAAACAACAAGTCATAGTAAAAATTTAACTCAAACGGGGCAAAT